>NC_060183.1:10927912-10985412 GCF_021184085.1 Oncorhynchus gorbuscha | reverse complement strand
GGTCACATACACATGGTTAGCAGATGTTAATGGTCACATACACATGGTTAGCAGATGTTAATGGTCACATACACATGGTTAGCAGATGTTAATGGTCACATACACATGGTTAGCAGATGTTAATGGTCACATACACATGGTTAGCAGATGTTAATGGTCACATACACATGGTTAGCAGATGTTAATGGTCACATACACATGGTTAGCAGATGTTAATGGTCACATACACATGGTTAGCAGATGTTAATGGTCACATACACATGATTAGCAGATGTTAATGGTCACATACACATGGTTAGCAGATGTTAATGGTCACATACACATGGGTTAGCAGATGTTAATGGTCACATACACATGGTTAGCAGATGTTAATGGTCACATACACATGGTTAGCAGATGTTAATGGTCACATACACATGGTTAGCAGATGTTAATGGTCACATACACATGGTTAGCAGATGTTAATGGTCACATACACATGGTTAGCAGATGTTAATGGTCACATACACATGGTTAGCAGATGTTAATGGTCACATACACATGGTTAGCAGATGTTAATGGTCACATACACATGGTTAGCAGATGTTAATGGTCACATACACATGGTTAGCAGATGTTAATGGTCACATACACATGGTTAGCAGATGTTAATGGTCACATACACATGGTTAGCAGATGTTAATGGTCACATACACATGGTTAGCAGATGTTAATGGTCACATACACATGGTTAGCAGATGTTAATGGTCACATACACATGGTTAGCAGATGTTAATGGTCACATACACATGGTTAGCAGATGTTAATGGTCACATACACATGGTTAGCAGATGTTAATGGTCACATACACATGGTTAGCAGATGTTAATGGTCACATACACATGGTTAGCAGATGTTAATGGTCACATACACATGGTTAGCAGATGTTAATGGTCACATACACATGGTTAGCAGATGTTAATGGTCACATACACATGGTTAGCAGATGTTAATGGTCACATACACATGGTTAGCAGATGTTAATGGTCACATACACATGGTTAGCAGATGTTAATGGTCACATACACATGGTTAGCAGATGTTAATGGTCACATACACATGGTTAGCAGATGTTAATGGTCACATACACATGGTTAGCAGATGTTAATGGTCGAGTCAGTGTGTTGGCAGCAACCACTCAATGTTAGTTGTTATGTTCTGTTAATTACTGATGTCCCCTTTAAGGATGAAGCGCCCTTGGTCATGCGCAGTAGTGTTCTATGTTATTCTGGTACTAACTAGTTTGAGTAAATGTGAAGCTCCAGTTCAATTGCTTGTATTCAGAGTCTTTCTTATTACATAAATAAGCACTAAGTGTTAAGACACTACAATGGCGACGAGGATGATTACCTGCAGTGTGCATCACGAATACAGATGGAGTTGGTAGGAAGAGAGAAAGATTTTGACCCTTTAGCACAACAGTCAGCAAGCAGTGAGGACGAGGCGGCAGATCAGAGACCCGCGGAGCCGGAGGTAAAGAGAACGGCTGGCATCGGGGAAATACATGTGTTTGATGACACGCAAGAAAACTGGGCAACTTACATTGAACGACTGGAACAGTACTTCATTGCAAACGACATTGCTGATAACAAGACAGTGCCAGCGTTGTTGAGTTTAATTGGCCCAAAAAAACATACAGTTTGCTAAGAGATCTGACTGCCCCTCTGAAGCCCTCAAATAAAACATTCACAGAGATTGTGGAGATATTGGAAAATCACCTAAATCACTCCTCATCGCGGGACGTTTTCGTTTCCACAAGAGAGATCAGAATGAAGGGGAGGGTGTTAGTACATATGTAGCAGTGTTGAAGAAACTGTCTGAACATTGCCAGTTGGGAGAGAACCTAAATGACACATTAAGGGATAGATTTGTTTGTGGACTGAAACATGAACACATTCAAACACGTTTTGCTCACAGAATCAGAGCTCACGTTTGCAAAGGCTGTTGAAATTGCTGTGGCTATGAAAATCGCGACTAAAGATACTTTTGAGTTGCAAAGTAAAAGAAGTACCGACCTGTCACAAATTTCCCTGCACAAGTTTTCACGCAGTCGACAACGTCCCCGTGTGGCCGAAAAATGCAACAGGTGTGACAGAGATGGTCACAGAGCAGAGGACTGCCGTTTCAAAGACGAAATTTGTCACAAATGCAGTAGAAGGGGGCACATTCAAAGAGCATGCAAAGCCAAATTCAGTCACAACAGGAAAACTGAGAAAATGAAAGGGTCTGTGAATGCACTAGCAGGGAACAGTGGCAGTGATTCAGATGAACGGTTAATTGGTACAATGGAGTTAAACACAGTGACTTCTCCCAGCAGTAGCATAATATGGGTGACACCAGATATCGAAGGCAAACCCCTCAAAATGGAGCTGGACACAGGATCTGCAGTGTCTATCATTTCCACTACTGTCTACAATGAGCACTTTAAGGCTATCAAGTATCATGACTCTCATTCCCCACATCAAACATCCTTGGTACGTTGTAATTTAGTTTCTCCGCTGGAAATCCGGAGTCAGCTCCTTTCTGCCAGTAGCAGGCCATCCTGACATGGTGTAGGTGTACACTTTTGACAAGGTCACATCTTTCCTTGTCTCCTGTTTGATAACTGTGCTTGTGACCGGTAGTGCCTCGAGCTGAGCGGTATGGAACATGTCCACTGCATCCACCCTCCTTTGCCTTTCTCTTGTACATGGCAGTCTGGATAATCCATCTGCATTTGTGTGGAGGGATGACGGCTTAGACACTACATTAGTGGTGGCTGTTTGTCAGTCTGATGGCCTTGAGATAGAAGCTGTTTTTCAGTCTCTCGGTCCCAGCTTTGATGCACCTGTACTGACCTCGCCTTCTGGATGATAGCGGGGTGAACAGGCAGTGGCTCGGGTGGTTGTTGTCCTTGATGGTCTTTATGGCCTTCCTGTGACATCGGGTGGTGTAGGTGTCCTGGAGGGCAGGTAGTTTGCCCCCAGTGATGTGTTGTGCAGACCTCACTACCCTCTGGAGAGCCTTACGTTTGTGGGCGGAGCAGTTGCCGTACCAGGCGGTGATACAGCCCGACAGGATGCTCTCGATTGTGCATCTGTAGAAGTTTGTGAGTGCTTTTGGTGACAAGCCAAATTTCTTCAGCCTCCTGAGGTTGAAGAGGCGCTGCTGCGCCTTCTTCACGATGCTGTCTGTGTGGGTGGACCAATTCAGTTTGGGGGCGGCCCGTCAGGAAGTCCAGTACCCAGTTTCACAAGGCGAGGTCGAGACCCAGTGTCTCGAGCTTGATGACGAGCTTGGAGGGCACTATGGTGTTAAATGCCGAGCTGTAGTCGATGAACAACATTCTCGCGTAGGTATTCCTCTTGTCCAGATGGGTTAGGGCAGTGTGCAGTGTGGTTGAGATTGCATCGTCTGTGGACCTATTTGGTCGGTAAGCAAATTGGAGTGGGTCTAGGGTGTCAGGTAGGGTGGAGGTGATATGGTCCTTGACTAGTCTCTCAAAGCACTTCATGATGACGGAAGTGAGTGCTACGGGGCGGTAGTCGTTTAGCTCAGTTACCTTAGCTTTCTTGGGAACAGGGAAAATGGTGGCCCTCTTGAAGCATGTGGGAACAGCAGACTGGGATAAGGATTGATTGAATATGTCCGTAAACACACCGGCCAGCTGGTCTGCGCATGCTCTGAGGGCGTGGCTGGGGATGCCGTCTGGGCCTGCAGCCATGCGAGGGTTAACACGTTTAAATGTTTTACTCCTGTTGGCTGCAGTGAAGGAGAGTCTGCATGTTTTAGTTGCGGGCCGTGTCAGTGGCACTGTATTGTCCTCAAAGCGGGCAAAAAAGTTATTTAGTCTGCCTGGGAGCAAGACATCCTGGTCCGTGACGGACATCTCATGATTACTCTCACAATCTCAATCTTAGAAGGTTATTTTGTTTTCCTCAGAGCTAATGACAGTCTGTGTTAGATGGTGAATTCAGCTGAACTCTGGGTGTTTCTTTGGTAGGCCTACTAAGGCTGTGGAGAGAGGGAAATGCATAAATGTGGAGAAGTTCAGGCTTTGCAGATTGCTTGCAGGGGGGAGAAGTTTTGGTGCGGGGGGGGGAGCCCCAGGTTGCAATTCAGAACCTCTCATACCCATTTTACAACGCCAAAGTATTTTTTAACTCATTGACTTTTGTAGATAAGTCTAAAAAGCTCTATTTTTCTCAATGTCTATTCTAAAGCTGAAGTGTGTATACACTACTGTATTTATACTTTGGATGTGGTCTTTCAAAAGGGAAAGTCATTTAAACGGAAAACTATTCAGATTCACCCAGAATTTCTGCTGACCTGTTCTTAAATATCACTACAGCTCCACAGTTGCCATGACTACAGATCAGGGCTGTGGTTAATTCCAGTACCTTCAAGACATATAACTACTGCTTGAAGCATACAGTCTATGTCCAATCTGATGTAGGTTAATGTAGGTTAATGTATAAGCTATTCATGTTTTGTGGTATTTGTTCTTTGTGCTTTAGGACACATGGCAAAATGCTTCTGCTGTTTCTGAGTCTCGGTTTGTTCACTTCTAATGTCCAGTCAGAAAAACAAGGTAAACTGCACACTTTATACATTATTATGGTTGTTATGAGTGAGCAAGTTATAGGTTCAAAGATCATAACTCCGAGACATACTAACCTCCCCTGTTATTGTATTGGTGAGGGGTTAGCATGTCTTGGGGGTAAGATCTTTGACCCTCTCATCATTATTCACAATTAAATCAGGAGTATTCATCATCGTGGTAGCAAACACATTATTGTAGAAGTGTTTAGAAACATATGCTGTTCTTATTTATAATAAAAGTGACTCCAAAATGACACAATACATTATTTACCATTAATTTCTATTGAGCAGAAAATAACTGAAACACAACCAAAACTAACAGCAAATGCATCCAACAAGTTTGAAGAGTCAAATTGCATTCTAGGAATATGGGACCAAATACTAAACCTTTCAATACTTTATTAATAAGAATCTTCATTGGTGTCAATAATTATGAACCCTGCCATGTTGAGAGAAAAAAAGACATTTGATTAAATGTCATTGTATTGTCATGTTCAGATTGAACACAGACAGTTTTGTAGCTTCATTGATGCTGACAGAGGTGTATAAATTCCAGTGATGGAAAAAGTACCCAATTTCCATACAAGAAAAGATGCCTTTTAATAGAAAACGACTGAAGTAAAGTGAATGTCACCCAGTTAAATACTACTTGATTAAAAGTATTTGGTTTTAAATATACTTCAGTATCAAAAGTAAAAGTTAAAATAATTTCACATTCCTTATTAGCAATCTAGACGACAAGATTTTGTATTATATATTGTTTTACTGCTTGCCAGGGGCACACTCCAACACTCAGCGTTTGCATTGGGTAGAATTACCCTCTTACATTTTTGTGCATTAAACAAGAGGGGGGTTCTACTACGCTACAGGGCAGTCGGAAAGTTTTCAGACCCCATTCCACATTTTGTTACTTTCCAACCTTATTCTAAAATGACTTAAATGAATACAAAGTAATAATCAATACACAATACCCCATAATGACAAAGCAAAAACACGTTTTTATGTACATTTTTGCAAATGTATTAAAAATAATATCAGAAATACCTTATTTACATAAGTACCCAGAACCTTTACTATGAGACTTGAAATTAAGTTTCCATTGATTATCCTTGAGATGTTTCTACAACTTGATTGTAGTCCACCTGTGGTAAATTATATTTATTGGACATGATTTGTAAAGGCAACATTTTTATTTTTATTTTTTATTTCACCTTTATTTAACCAGGTAGGCCGGTTAGTAGTTAGGGGTTAGGGTTAGGGGACAGGGATACGGTTAGGGGTTAGGGTTAGGAGTTAGGGTCAGGGGTTAGGAGTTAGGGTCAGGAGTTTGGGGTTAGGAGTTAGGGTCAGGGGTTAGGAGTTAGGGTCAGGAGTTTGGGGTTAGGTTTAGGGTTAGGGGTTAGGATTAGGCAATAAATAGGCAAAAGTGGCAAAGTAATTACAATTTAGAAATGAACGTTGTAGTGATAGATGAAAACCCCATTTTTTCTTTCTGAGCTTGCGAATTTGCTTGTTTGATCTTACCAGCAACAGTGTGTGAACACCTTGTGAAGACTTACAGAAAACGTTTGACCTCTGTCATTGCCAACAAATGGTATATAACAAAGTATTGAGATATCCTTTTGTTATTGACCAAATACTTATTTTCCACCATAATTTACAAATAAATTCATTAAAAATCCTACAACGTGATTTTCTGGATTTTTTTTCTTATTTTGTCTGTCATAGTTGAAGTGTACCTATGATAAAAATTACAGGCCTCATCTTTTTAAGTGGGAGAACTTGCATAATTGGTGGCTGACTAAATACTTTTTTGCCCCACTGTACATGTGAATGTACATGTTTGTCATTGTATGTACAGTATATGAACACGTTTATCCTAATGTAATATGTACTGGAACAATGCTATGATATTATGTTGCATGTTCATTCCTTGATATAGTTTGATACCCAATATTACCCATTGATCTCCTCTCATTCATTGACATCCAATATTATGTTGCTTGTTGATTTAATTCATGTCCTTGTTTGTTTTCCAGGGGTTAATGTAACGTGTGAAAATCAATCGGTTGTAGCAGGACAGAACCACAACCTGACATGTAGAGTGGATTACAGTGATGCAGATCAGAATAAGAAGGGTGATGTAGGTAACAGCGAGACGGGATGTAAAACTGAAAAGTATTTCTGGAAGGATAAATCAAAAACTCCAATACGAAATTGTGATTGTACAAAAGATTGTAACACTACGATAACAACCAACACCTACTTTTGTGAGATCAAAAATGTTACGAAAGCTGATGAGGGAAACTATACTTTTACCATTAACACAAACTGTGGCAACGGACATGGCACATTGAATGTTTCCGTTACATGTGAGTACAATGTTAATATACAGTGACCAGTGTTACACAGGTTAAATGGGTTCATGTGATATGACCAGGAAAAGGTCCAGTAATTCAAATTAAATGTGATAATACAGTATACACTGAGTTAACAAAACATTAGGAACACCTGCTCTTTCCATGACATAGACTGACCAGGTGAATCCAGGTGAAAGCTATGATCCCTTGTTGATGTTAAATCCACTTCAATCAGTAATGATGAAGGGGAGGAGACAGGATAAATAAGGATTTAATTGATTTAGCATTGAGATAAATGAGACATGTCTTGTATGTGTCCCATTCAGAGGTTGAATGGACAAGACAAGATTTAACTGCATTTCAATGAGGTATGGTAGTAGGCGCCAGGAGCACCGGTTTGAGTGTGTCAAGAACTGCAACGCTGCTGGGTTTTTCACGCTCAAATGTTTCCTGTGTGTATCAAGAATGGTCCACCATGCAAAGGACATCCAGCCAACTTGACACAACTGTGGGAAACATTGGAGTTTATTTTTACCTTTATTTTACTAGGCAAGTCAGTTAAGAACAAATTCTTATTTTCAATGACAGCCTAGGAACAGTGGGTTAACTGCCTGTTCAGGGGCAGAACGACAGATTTGTACCTTGTCAGCTCGCGGATTCGAACTTGCAACCTTTCAGTTACTAGTCCAACGCTCTAACAACTAGGCTACCCTGCCGCCCCAGAGTAAAGATGGGCCAGCATCCCTGTGGAACTCTTTCGACACCTTGTAGGGTCCATGCCACAACGAATTAAGGCTGTTCTGTGGGCAAAAGGGGGTGCAACTCAATATTAGGAAGGTGTTCCTAATGTTTTGTACACTCAGTGTATACATTCCATATGGGGCTTGATACTTTCACATTCGTGCTAACTTCTCTTTATTTTCTCAGCGAGAAATAAGAAACCAGAGCTGTTCAAAGGAGGATCGTCAGGTCACATGTCACCATTATCATCACTGTTCTGGGTGGTCTACTGTTTCTCATCTCTTCTGGTTGTGGCAGAAGATTGATGGGTCGACTTAAGTTCCTTAAGAAAAATGACAACACTGACCAGAGCCCTGAAGCTACCAGAAAGGCTCTAAACCTGGAGCCTGGATAACATTCAGTCCATGGAGGAGCCGTGTGTGTGTGTTAATTATTCTATCCCTGTGGAGACATCCCACGTCCTCATGAAGACACAGGCTATTTTAAGCTTCGGTTTAGGGTTAGGAGTTAGGTTTGGGTTAGTTTTAGGGGTTAAAGTTATGGTAAGGGTTAGGAGTTAGGTTTGGGTTAGTGTTAGGGGTTAAAGTTAGGGTTATGGTAAGGGTTAGGAGTTAGGTTTGGGTTAGTTTTAGGGGTTAAAGTTATGGTAAGGGTTAGGAGTTAGGTTTGGGTTAGTGTTAGAGGTTAAAGTTATGGTAAGGGTTAGGAGTTAGGTTTGGGTTAGTGTTAGGGGTTAAAGTTAGTGTTATGGTAAGGGTTAGGAGTTAGGTTTGGGTTAGTGTTAGGGGTTAAAGTTAGGGTTATGGTAAGGGTTAGGAGTTAGGTTTGGGTTAGTGTTATGGGTTATGGTAAGGGTTAGGGAAAATATGACTTTGAATGTAAATAAATGTTAGTTCCCCACAAGGATAAAATTATGTGTGTGTGGCTTGTTAGTAGTGGTTTAAAAAATATGTTTTACTCTACAGGCGTCCATCTCTTCTCTCTGTCAATTATTATTATTTATATCGCTTTATTTAACTAGGCAGGTCAGTTAAGAGCTCATTTTAATGTACAATTACAATCTACTGGGGAACAGTGGGTTAACTGCCTTGTTCAGGTGCAGAACGAAGTGTACCTATGATGACAATTACAGGCCTCTCTCATCTTGGTGGCTGACTAAATACACTGCTCAAAAAAATAAAGGGGCCACTAAAATAACACATCCTAGATCTGAATGAATTAAATATTCTTATTAAATACTTTTTTCTTTACATAGTTGAATGTGCTGACAACAAAATCACACAAAAATGATCAATGGAAATCAAATTTAGCGAAAACCACACTACAGGCTGATCCAATTTTGAAGTAATGTCCTTAAAACAAGTCAAAATGAGGCTCAGTAGTGTGTGTGGCCTCCACGTGTCTGTATGACCTCCATACAACGCCCGGGCATGCTCCTGATGAGGTGGCGGATGGTCTCCTGAGGGATCTCCTCCCAGACCTGGACTAAAGCATCCGCCAACTCCTGGACAGTCTGTGGTGCAACGTGGCGTTGGTGGATGGAGCGAGACATGATGTCCCAGATGTGCTCAATTGGATTCAGGTCTGGGGAACGGGCGGGCCAGTCCATAGCATCAATGCCTTCCTCTTGCAGGAACTGCTGACACACTCCAGCCACATGAGGTCTAGCATTGCCTTGCATTAGGAGGAACCCAGTGCCAACCGCACCAGCATATGGTCTCACAAGGGGTCTGAGGATCTCATCTCGGTACCTAATGGCAGTCAGGCTACCTCTGGCGAGCACATGGAGGGCTGTACGGCCCCCCAAATAAATGCCACCCCACACCATGACTGACCCACCGCCAAACCGGTCATGCTGGAGGATGTTGCAGGCAGCAGAACGTTCTCCACGGCGTCTCCAGACTCTGTCACGTCTGTCACGTGCTCAGCGTGAACATGCTTTCATCTGTGAAGAGCACAGGGCGCCAGTGGCAAATTTGCCAATCTTGGTGTTCTCTGGCAAATGCCAAACGTCCTGCACGGTGTTGGGTTGTAAAGCACAAACCCCACCTGTGGACGTCGGGCCCTCATACCACCCTCATGGAGTCTGTTTCTGACAGTTTGAGCAGACACATGCACATTTGTGGCCTGCTGGAGGTCATTTTGCAGGGCTCTGGCAGTGCTCCTCCTGCTCCTCCTTGCACAAAGGCGAAGGTAGCGGTCCTGCTGCTGGGTTGTTGCCCTCCTACGGCCTCCTCCACGTCTCCTGATGTACTGGCCTGTCTCCTGGTAGCGCCTCCATGCTCTGACAGACACAGCAAACCTTCTTGCCACAGCTCGCATTGATGTGCCATCCTGGATGAGCTGCACTACCTGAGCCACTTGTGTGGGTTGTAGACTCCATCTCATGCTACCACTAGAGTGAAAGCAACGCCAGCATTCAAAAGTGACCAAAACATCAGCCAGGAAGCATAGGAACTGAGAAGTGGTCTGTGGTCCCCACCTGCAGAACCACTCCTTTATTGGGGGTGTCTTGCTAATTGCCTATAATTTCCACCTGTTGTCTATTCCATTTGCACAACAGCATGTGACATTTATTGTCAATCAGTTCTGCTTCCTAAGTGGACAGTTTGATTTCACAAAAGTGTGATTGACTTGGAGTTACATTGTGTTGTTTAAGTGTTCTCTTAATTTTTTTGAGAAGTGTACTTTTTTGCCCCACTGTATGTGTGTGTGTATTTCTGATACTCACTCCCATTAATAAAAGCAATATCCTTTATTATAATTATAGTATGACCATACTAAGTGGATTGTACAACCCAGAATGAAGGGTTTGAAATGATGAAGTGTCTGATTGTTTTTGTGTTTATTTCCATTACTTGAATAAGAGTATATCATTTTTTGATATAGAAGCTAAAATCTAAATGCTTACATTAAAATGTTCTGATTATTATCACACGTGAAAAGAGGATGGAATGGAATGGGAATTTTCATCTTTGTGCTTTTCTGATAAATTCTTGTTAATCTAACTTCACTGTCCAACTTACAGTAGCTATTACAGTGAAAGAATACCATGCTATTGTTTGAGGAGAGTGCACAATTTTGAACATGAAAAGTTATTCATAAACAAATTAGGCACATTTGGGCAGTCTTGATACAAAATTTTGAAATGCAATGGTTCATTGGATCAATCTAAAAACTTGCACATACACTACTGCCATCTAGTGGCCAGAATCTAAATTTCACCTGGGCTGGAACAAAACATTATGGCCTTTATCTTGCATATCAAAGATGATGGTACAAAAAAATACAAAAGAACGGTTGTTTTTTCTTTATATTACCTTTTACCAGATCTATTGTGTTATATTCTCCTACATGCCTTTCACATTTCAACAAACTTCAACGTGTTTCCCTTCAAATGGTACCAAGAATATGCATATCCTTGCTTCAGGGTCTGAGCTACAGGCAGTTAAATTTGGGTATGGGATTTTAGGCGAAAATTGAAAAAAAGGGGCGAATCCTCCTTATCAACACGCCGACAGAGATGGCCGCCTCGCTTCACGTTCCTAGGAAACTATGCAGTTTTTTGTTTTTTTACGTGTTATTTCTTACATTAGTACCCCAGGTCATCTTAGGTTTCATTTCATACAGTCGAGAAGAACTACTGAATATAAGATCAGCGTCAACTCACCATCAGTACGACCAAGAATATGTTTTCCGCGACGCGGATCCTGTGTTCTGCCTTACAAACAGGACAACGGAATGGATCGCATGCAGCGACCCAAGAAAACGACTCCGAAAAAAGAGTGAAACGAGGCGGTCTTCTGGTCAGACTCCGAAAAAGGGCACATCGCGCACCACTCCCCAGCATCCTTCTTGCCAATGTCCAGTCTCTTGACAACAAGGTTGATGAAATCCGAGCAAGGGTGGCATTCCAGAGGGACATCAGAGACTGCAACGTTCTCTGCTTCACGGAAACATGGCTCACTGGAGAGACGCTATCCGATGCGGTGCAGCCAACAGGTTTCTCCACGCATCGCACCGACAGAAACAAACATCTTTCTGGTAAGAAGAGTGGCGGGGGCGTATGCCTCATGACTAACGAGACATGGTGTGATAAAGGAAACATACAGGAACTCAAATCCTTCTGTTCACCTGATTTAGAATTCCTCACAATCAAATGTAGACCGCATTATCTTCCAAGAGAATTCTCTTCGATTATAATCACAGCCGTATATATCCCCCCCCAAGCAGACACATCGATGGCTCTGAACGAACTTTATTTAACTCTTTGCAAACTGGAAACCATTTATCCGGAGGCTGCATTCATTGTAGCTGGGGATTTTAACAAAGCTAATCTGAAAACAAGACTCCCTAAATTTTATCAGCATATCGATTGCGCAACCATGGGTGGTAAAACCTTGGATCATTGTTACTCTAACTTCCGCGACGCATATAAGGCCCTGCCCCGCCCCCCTTTCAGAAAAGCTGACCACGACTCCATTTTGCTCATCCCTGCCTACAGGCAGAAACTAAAACAAGAGGCTCCCACGCTGAGGTCTGTCCAACGCTGGTCAGACCAAGCTGACTCCACACTCCAAGACTGCTTCCATCACGTGGACTGGGACATGTTTCGTATTGCGTCAGATAAAAATATTGACGAATACGCTGATTCGGTGTGCGAGTTCATTAGAACGTGCGTCGAAGATGTCGTTCCCATAGCAACGATAAAAACATTCCCTAACCAGAAACCGTGGATTGATGGCAGCATTCGCGTGAAACTGAAAGCGCGAACCACTGCTTTTAATCAGGGCAAGGTGACCGGAAACATGACAGAATATAAACAATGCAGCTATTCCCTCCGCAAGGCTATTAAACAAGCTAAGCGTCAGTACAGAGACAAAGTGGAATCTCAATTCAATGGCTCAGACACAAGAGGCATGTGGCAGGGTCTACAGTCAATTACGGACTACAAGAAGAAACCCAGCCCAGTCACGGACCAGGGTGTCTTGCTCCCAGGCAGACTAAATAACTTTTTTGCCCGCTTTGAGGACAATACAGTGCCACTGACACGTCCTGCAACGAAAACATGCGGTCTCTCCTTCACTGCAGCCGAGGTGAGTAAGACATTTAAACGTGTTAACCCTCGCAAGGCTGCAGGCCCAGACGGCATCCCCAGCCGCGCCCTCAGAGCATGCGCAGACCAGCTGGCCGGTGTGTTTACGGACATATTCAATCAATCCCTATACCAGTCTGCTGTTCCCACATGCTTCAAGAGGGCCACCATTGTTCCTGTTCCCAAGAAAGCTAAGGTAACTGAGCTAAACGACTACCGCCCCGTAGCACTCACTTCCGTCATCATGAAGTGCTTTGAGAGACTAGTCAAGGAGCATATCACCTCCACCCTACCTGACACCCCTAGACCCACTCCAATTTGCTTACCGCCCAAATAGGTCCACAGACGATGCAATCTCAACCACACTGCACACTGCCCTAACCCACCTGGACAAGAGGAATACCTATGTGAGAATGCTGTTCATCGACTACAGCTCGGCATTCAACACCATAGTACCCTCCAAGCTCGTCATCAAGCTCGAATCCCTGGGTCTCGACCCTGCCCTGTGCAACTGGGTACTGGACTTCCTGACGGGCCGCCCCCAGGTGGTGAGGGTAGGCAACAACATCTCCTCCCCGCTGATCCTCAACACGGGGGCCCCACAAGGGTGCGTTCTGAGCCCTCTCCTGTACTCCCTGTTCACCCACGACTGCGTGGCCACGCACGCCTCCAACTCAATCATCAAGTTTGCGGACGACACAACAGTGGTAGGCTTGATTACCAACAACGACGAGATGGCCTACAGGGAGGAGGTGAGGGCCCTCGGAATGTGGTGTCAGGAAAATAACCTCACACTCAACGTCAACAAAACTAAGGAGATGATTGTGGACTTCAGGAAACAGCAGAGGGAAGACCCCCCTATCCACATCGATGGAACAGTAGTGGAGAGGGTAGCAAGTTTTAAGTTCCTCGGCATACACATCACAGACAAACTGAATTGGTCCACCCACACTGACAGCGTCGTGAAGAAGGCGCAGCAGCGCCTCTTCAACCTCAGGAGGCTGAAGAAATTCGGCTTGTCACCAAAAGCACTCACAAACTTCTACAGATGCACAATCGAGAGCATCCTGGTGGGCTGTATCACCGCCTGGTACGGCAACTGCTCCGCCCTCAACCGTAAGCCTCTCCAGAGGGTAGTGAGGTCTGCACAACGCATCACCGGGGGCAAACTACCTGCCCTCCAGGACACCTACACCATCCGATGTTACAGGAAGGGCATAAAGATCATCAAGGACATCAACCACCCGAACCACTGCCTGTTCACCCCGCTATCATCCAGAAGGCGAGGTCAGTACAGGTGCATCAAAGCTGGGACCGAGAGACTGAAAAACAGCTTCTATCTCAAGGCCATCAGACTGTTAAACAGCCACCACTAACATTGAGTGGCTGCTGCCAACACACTGTCATTGACACTGACCCAACTCCAGCCACTTTAATAATGGGAATTGATGGGAAATGATGTAAATATATCACTAGCCACTTTAAACAATGCTACCTTATATAATGTTACTTACCCTACATTATTCATCTCATATGCATACGTATATACTGTACTCTACATCATCGACTGCATCCTTATGTAATACATGTATCACTAGCCACTTTAACTATGCCACTTTGTTTACTTTGTCTACACACTCATCTCATATGTATATACTGTACTCGATACCATCTACTGTATGCTGCTCTGTAGCATCACTCATTCATATATCCTTATGTACATGTTCCTTATCCCCTTACACTGTGTATAAGACAGTAGTTTTGGAATTGTTAGTTAGATTACTTGTTGGTTATTACTGCATTGTTGGAACTAGAAGCACAAGCATTTCGCTACACTCTCATTAACATCTGCTAACCATGTGTATGTGACAAATAACATTTGATTTGATTTGATTTTGAGGTCCTACAGGCCCTGGTTTTGTCTCACCTGGACTACTGTTCAGTCGTGTGGTCAGGTGCCACAACGAGGGACTATGGAAAATTGCAGTTGGTTCAAAACAGGGCAGCACGTCTGGCCCCTTAAAAGTACAAGGAGAACTAACATTAATGACATGTCAATCTCTTATGGCACAAAGTGGAAGAGAGATTGACTTCCTCATTACTTGTTTCTGTAAGCTGTAGGTACCGAGCTGTCTGTTTAAAATACTAGCACACAGCTCGAACACCCATGCATACCCTACAAGTCATGCCACCAGTCCAGAACAGTCCAGAACAGACTATGGGAGGCGCAAAGTACTAGATAGAGCCATGACTACGTGCAACTCTATTCGACATCAGGTAACTGATGCAAGCAGTAGAATCAGATTCAAAAAGCAGGTAAAAATACACTTTATGATAACATATGCACTATACACACACGTACATATGGATTTTGCTTTGTAGGTATGTAGTACTGGAGTATGGGCCTGAGGTCACACACTTAGCATGTTATGAATTCTGTAATGAATATATTGTAATGTTTTTAAAATTGTATAACTGCCTTCATTTTGCTGTACCCCTGGAAGAGTAGCCTGGGCCTGGCCAGCAGCTAATAGGGACCCATAATATATACAAATACAAAACACAATCTGGGAACCATTCCTATCCTACATTTCCCCCAGACAACCCTCCAAAAAGTAGCCAAGGCAGGAAGACAAACAGTCAGTCGGCACCTAGCTCTGTCCCCATATCCTAGTGTTTTAACACTGTCTCTTCAAATAAAAACAATGAAAGGGCAACTCGCTCTGTCACAAGAGGGTGCTCCGGCACCACTGGTGAGTGAGCGCAAACCAAACTATGGACTACTCACCACAAGAGCAGGGAACTGGTGCACATGCGTCAAATAAAGGTGACCTCCGCATGTCCCTCGGCTCTCCATCCCTGGAAGAGCCCCTTGATCTTTGTTCCTGGCACTCCCCTAGGGATTGTGGCAACAAGGAAAGTGATGACGACAGAATCTGGGGCGCAATTTCACGAGGAGAATGCAATAAAAAGAGTTTGGACCCCACAAGTCTGCAATGCTCACATAAATTACCTTGAATTCCTGACTGTGTTTCAAACACACCAAGACAGTCGTGAATAGGACACGACAACACCTTTTCCCCCTCAGGAGTCTGAAGTACGGCCCAGTACATCACTGGGGCCAAGATTCTTGCCATCCAGGACTAGGCGGTGTCAGAGACTCCAGTCACCCAAGGCATAGACTGTTTTCTCTGCTACCGCACGGCAAGCGGTACCGGTGGGCCAAGTCTAGAACCAAGAGGCTCCCATAACAGCTTCTATCTCCCAAGACTTAAGACGGCTGAACAATTAATCAAATGGCCACCGGACTATTTACATTGACACCCCCACCCATTTGTTTTTATACTGCTGCTACTCACTGTTTATGATCTATGCAGAGTCACTTTATCCCTACCTACATGTACAAATTACCTCGACTAACCTGTACCCCCGCACATTGACTTGGTACCGGTACCCTCTGTATATAGACTCGTTATTGTTATTTTATTGTGTTACTTTCGTTTATTTGGTAAATATCTTCTTAATTCTTTCTTGAACTGCATTGTTGGTTAAGGGCTTGTAAGTAATAATTTCAAGGTATGGTCTTCAACCAGTTATATTCGGCTCATGTGACAAATATTTTGATTTAGGTCGCAATTGTAAATGAGAACTTGTTCTCAACTTGCCTACCTGGTTAAATAAAGGTGAAATAAATAAAATAAAAATTTGATTTGATTTGCTTCCTTTGTAAATGGTGTCCGAGTGTTGGAGAAGCCCCTGGCAATTCGTAAATAAATAAAAACTAGAATATGATGCTTAATATACGGAATTTGAAACTTTTAGACTTTTACTCAAGTAGAATTTTACTGGGTGACTTTCACTTTTATTTGAGTAATTTTCTATTAAGATATCTTTACTTTTACTCAAGTATGACAATTGGGTACTTTATCCACCCCTGCTTTCTTCTACCTTCTGAAAATACCTATTATTTTGTGACAGCTGATGCATCCTCTCCTTCAGTGTCAAGTAAGAGTGTAACTGCATTGACAGTCATTGATCTGCAAGTCATTTTTCATGCCGAACAATCCCAGGCAATATCAGTAGCCTAGTGATACTCTGTGCACAGTGCTGCGATGGATGTTGACCAACCAGAGGCAAGCCTATTCCTGATCCTGATCACCTTCAGCATTCAAAATGTTCATACAAATGGCTTGCGCATAATTAGGCTTCATTAGTAGGGTGACAACCAATGTAACTATGTTATTGTTATCAAATCAGCTGTTGAAAATGCTGTTTTACCAGAATATAAGAAGCGTAAGGTACCGGTTCGGAGGCACAACTCTGGTTACCTGCTAATGTCGATAATTTCATTATGAGGACATCAATCATTTTGTAAGTGGGTGATGGGGATTTCAGATCAAAGGTGGGGGGACAAAAAGCATAAATTGCCTCCACTATGGTTCAGTTCAGGTGCCTACTGGGGTTGTGCTCAATTCAGAATTTTTGAATTGAATTCCATTCAACTCATGAGTTGAAATTTGAATTGAATTGGCCACACAGGATGTAGAATTTGAGTTTGTGTGACAGGAAGTTGAATTTAATAAAAATAAATTCCACTCAGTCACAGAATATGAGAGTTTCATTGAATCTGTCAAGTCACACTTCCAGATAGATAATAATACATACCCTTTCTCTGGAAACAATGCTCATATACTCTTTTAACCTTCGTGCTTAGAACAGCCCATTACATTTCCACCAACCGTTTCATTTGTTTGGCCTCTTTGTGAAAGCTTCAGGGTCAACTTGAGGGTTAAACAAATTTTGGGAAATGTAGCATATTGAACAAAATGGAAGTGATTAATGAAATATAATAACTTAGATAACAGGGTTAGTTTTCCCTGATCATTCATTTTAAGGGATAGTCCTGAAAATCAATTGTTTCAAAAATATTAATGTACAAGATCTTTATGTACAAGATGTATATTTGTAACTACACCTAATATAGAATAGTAGAAGCATTTGAATTTCATTGAATTTCACTGAATTCAATTCTATTTTATTTTTTCAAAAATGAATTGCAAATCTGTATCCTGTTTACTACTTCAATACAAATAATTGAATAGGAATTTAGGAGGTCTTCTCAATTCAATTCTGAATTTAGCACAACTCTGGTGCCTACATACACTATAGAAGTATCCGTCATTTATATATGTACACTCAGTTTACAAAACGTTAAGAATACCTTTCTAATTTTGAGTTGCATCAACATCTGCAACCTTGTCTATGTTTTACCTTGAAGGACAATGTTACCCTCCAGTGGTATAAGTGCAGGACTATAGCAGAGAGAAAGACAGTCACCCTTACTCAAAACATACCTTTCAAATAATCATTCAACTTTCAGAAAGGAGTAGACATGACTGTGTTTTACAAATTTTATTACCTTGTTAATTGAAAACAAATCAGCTGAATACTACCACAACAGATAGCAGGACCAACCAACTGCAAATGGGAATTGCAGATGCTCTGCTCAAGTCACAGCTGCAGTCTTTTCCCCTTGGATGAGGATTGGCTGGAAGGTGGGGTGTAGGTGTGGGTACATGTGGACACCTGAGCCAATCCACCGCAATGGATTTTGGAGTGACATTATCTTGGTCCAGTCCTCCTCTCTGCATGACCCAATAGAGGTTGTCCTTAAAGAAGTAAGCATCTCCTAGAAGGTAACATAATCAAACAATTGGTTTAAAATGCTTTGAAACGCAGGTGGGCTGTTTAATGATTGTGTATGACATTGCAAGCTAAGATGCAGACTTAGATCATATATTTGGTTGGACTTTAAGCAGAGTTGAGGTCTAGAAAGTATTTTGCTCACTAGTTTCAACCAACTGAATAATAACTAACTATAGTTTTAGAGCTCAACGGTGGTTACATGTGATCAAGGTGTCCAAGCAGAGACTTTCCCTGACGCGTCACATGGCTCAGAACATCAACTGGCCCTAGCTATGTAGAACAACACTGAACTATCACTTTCTCTACATTAACACTGCAGCCCACCTTCATCTCATCAAGGCTCAAGTCTTTTTCAAGGCCTCACCTTCTCCCCAGCTGATGATGCCATCGGGGTCCGTTGGCACCCCTCTCCAGAGGGCTGCGTCTTTGGGGTAGCCCCCCTCTGGCCTCCTCCCCTCCTCCTCTCGGCCCTCGTGGAACTTCCAGAACTCACCCATGCTGAATAGATAGGTCTTCCCGTTGTGGGCCCACACGAAGGCAGCCTCCACTCTTTCCACTTTCCTGCCATCCTTGGTCCTCATCCCCCACTCTGCCAGGGGCCTGGGGTAGCCGGGGCGGGCCACATTGTCTCTGAACACCCAGTACTGAGCTCCTGCACAGGAAAAGATAGGAGGAGGAAATCACCATTGTTTTACATCACAACAACAATGAAATTCATAAGGATATTAGCCACTGTAGCATAGTTCTTGTGTTTTCAATTCTAACTAGGGGCATGTTCATTAGGCACCAAACAGAAGAAAACTGACTGAAACAGGGAGGGAGTACCTCCAATAAGAAATGCTTATTTTAATTTTCCTTTGCAAAATGTTTCCGTTGCGTCCCATAATGAACATGACACAAGGCGACAACAGTGCCGTTGTCTTTCCCACCGATGAAGAAGATGATGATGCCATCGGTCTTCCTCTCGTAAACGGCATCGATCTTGTCGGTTTCAGGGGGGAGCCCCATCCAGAAGTTTCTAATCAGGGCTGGGTTGAGGGAGACAAGATTACCTGTCCTCTGCATCCTCCAGAAATGTGGACCTGACACAAACAACATAACAATGAAAGAGGCTGTGTGGAAAATGAGATGCTAATTGTTAACGTCAAATTTGGGCTTGAGTGTTGCCTGTATGGTTCATATACTGGTCGTTCTTGAATTGCTGTGGCATTTAGGCAAGGCAACAACAACAAAACGGACTTTCAGATGCTGTATTTTATTTAAATGTATTTGGGTACATTTTGCCATTCTAAATCAACTAATTTGACAGCTTAATGACTTACAATATTGTTTAACCATCATGATAACATTGCGTCACCAGATAGAGTAGAAACAGCAATGAGGGTCACACCAATGACACATTTTTGGTAATTCAGGATTTTCTTAAAGCTTAAATCTATGGTAATTAATAACCCCTTTAAATGCATTTACTAAAGTGATTTGGTTAATCATTTCGATCACAATGTAATTTCCCATTTAAAATGAGTAACACCAATTACGCTCATAAAATAGACACACCAAAATAACAATGGAATCCTCAAATTTCTGACAAACTCAAAGGGTGTGATTAGCTAATCATTTTTCTTATATTGAAACCCTTCCCCCGATAACACTTTGACATTGGAGATAGAATGCTCAAGGTCCTTGTATATCTTTGTAATTGGTGATTTTCAAGACAGTAACGCCAATTACATGAAACTTAGAAACACATTTAATAAAAAAAGTATTTTAAAGTTATTTTAAAGGTACTTTTTTTGATTGACCTAAACAACATATAAAATAATTTGCTTTACTTTAAAGCATTTAAAATAATATGTATACAAAAAAAAATATATATATATATATATGCATGTATACCTATATATATGCATGTATACCTATATATATGCATGTATACCTATATATATGCATGTATACCTATATATATGCATGTATACCTATATATATGCATGTATACCTATATATATGCATGTATACCTATATATATGCATGTATACCTATATATATGCATGTATACCTATATATATGCATGTATACCTATATATATGCATGTATACCTATATATATGCATGTATACCTATATATATGCATGTATACCTATATATATGCATGTATGCCTATATATATGCATGTATACCTATATATGCATGTATACCTATATATGCATGTATACCTATATATATGCATGTATACCTATATATATGCATGTATACCTATATATATGCATGTATACCTATATATGCATGTATACCTATATATATGCATGTATACCTATATATATGCATGTATACCTATATATATATGCATGTATACCTATATATATATGCATGTATACCTATATATATATGCATGTATACCTATATATATGCATGTATACCTATATATATGCATGTATACCTATATATATGCATGTATACCTATATATATGCATGTATACCTATATATATGCATGTATACCTATATATATGCATGTATACCTATATATATGCATGTATACCTATATATATGCATGTATACCTATATATATGCATGTATGCCTATATATATGCATGTATACCTATATATATGCATGTATACCTATATATATGCATGTATACCTATATATATGCATGTATACCTATATATATGCATGTATACCTATATATATGCATGTATACCTATATATATGCATGTATACCTATATATATGCATGTATACCTATATATATGCATGTATACCTATATATATATGCATGTATACCTATATGCATGTATACCTATATATATGCATGTATACCTATATATATGCATGTATACCTATATATATGCATGTATACCTATATATATATGCATGTATACCTATATGCATGTATATCTATATATATGCATGTATACCTATATATATGCATGTATACCTATATATATGCATGTATACCTATATATGCATGTATCCCTATATATATGCATGTATACCTATATATATGCATGTATACCTATATATATGCATGTATACCTATATATATGCATGTATACCTATATATATATGCATGTATACCTATATATATGCATGTATACCTATATATATGCATGTATACCTATATATATATGCATGTATACCTATATATATGCATGTATACCTATATATATGCATGTATACCTATATATATGCATGTATACCTATATATATGCATGTATACCTATATATATGCATGTATACCTATATATATATGCATGTATACATTTACATTTTACATTACATTTAAGCCATTTAGCAGACGCTCTTATCCAGAGCGACTTACAAATTGGTGCATTCACCTTATGACATCCAGTGGAACAGCCACTTTACAATAGTGCATCTAAATATTTTAAGGGGGGTGTATATATATATGTATATAGGTATACCTATATATATATGCATGTATACCTATATATATATGCATGTATACCTATATATATATATGCATGTATACCTATATGCATGTATACCTATATAACTATATACAGTATAGTAACTACTTTAATGATTCTTTTCATTTGGGGTGGCAGGTAGTCTATTGGTTAGAGCGTTGTGCCAGTAACTAAAAGGCTGCTGGATTGAATCCACAAGTTCAAATCTGTCATTCTGCCCCTGAATAAGGCAGTTAACCCACTGTTCCTGGTAGGCTGTCATTTTAAATATGAATTTGTTCTTAATTAACTGACTTGTCTAGTTAAATATAAATTGGCAAGATTTGCAAACAGGCATGACATGCCAGTACCAAACATTGACACTACACATCCAAGTACATCTGACCAAATTATGAAAGACAGGCATTGTCATTTTGAATTCCATAAGTGAGTGTGGAAGAGGTGAAAAAATGATTGTTGTCTATCAACAATGACAAACCACAGGAGCCTGACAATTTGGATGGAAAATTACTGAGGATATTAGAGGAAGATATTGCCACTCCTATTTGACATGTTTTCAGTTTAAGCCGACTAGAAAGATTGTTCTCCCAGGCTTGGAGGGAAACAAAAGTCATTCTGCTCGCTAAGAATAGTAAAGCACCCTTTACTGGCTCAAATAGCCGACCGATCAGCCTGTTACCAACGCTTAGTAAACCTTTGGGAAAAAATAATATAATATATGATAATATATGCCATTTAGCAGACGCTTTTATCCAAAGCGACTTACAGTCATGTGTGCATACATTCTACGTATGGGTGGTCCCGGGGATTGAACCCACTACCCTGGCGTTACAAGCGCCATGCTCTACCAACTGAGCTACAGAAGGACCACTGTTGTTGAATGACCAGATGCAATGCTTTTTCATCGTAAACAAATTGACAACAAACTTTCAGGACCCATATAGGGAAGGACATTCAACAATTTATAATGATACGATTGTGGGGGCTGTTTTGTTAGAATTCAGTGCTGCTTTTGACATTATCGATCATAGTCTGCTGCTGGAAAAACGTACGTGTCATGGCTTTACACGCCCTGTGGATAAAGTGTTACCTGTCTAATAGAACACAGAGGGTGTTCTTTAACAAAATGTTGCAGTTAGTTTCAGAGTGGATGGCAAATAATAAATTAGTTGTAAATATTTCTACAACTAAATGTATTTTATTTGGGACAAATCATTCACGAAACCCTAAGTCTCAAATAAATATTTTAATAAAGAATGTGGAAATTGATACAAGTTGAGGTGACTAAACTGCTTGCAGTAATCCTGGATTGTGACCTGTCATGGTCGAAACATATTGATACAACAGTTGCTAAAATAGGGAGAAGTCTGTCCATAATAAAGTGCTGCTCTACCTTCTTAACAGCACTATGAACAAGGCAGGTCCTACAGTCTCTAGTTTTGTTATACCGGAGAGGAGGAGCGGGAGTGGACATGACAAACTGTCCGCTCAAGAGGAAGTTTCTCACTGTAACTAGTGCCTGTAATCTGGTTCAGGTTATTAATCAACCTACCAGGGTGTTTACAAATACAGGAGCAAGATCATCCGCATGTATCGATCACATCTTTATTAAGAACTTTGTGCTAAGGCTGTATCTGTACCCATTGGATGCAATGATCACAATACAGTGGCTATATCCAGGAAAGCCAAGGTTCTAAAAGCTGAGCCTAAAATAGCGTACAAGAGATTGTCACACCTTGGTCTTAGTATTTTGTGTTTTCTTTATTTATTTGGTCAGGCCAGGGTGTGACATGGGTTATTGTGGTGTGTTTTTTGTCTTGGGGTTTTGTGGGGTGTCTACGTAGTCTATGGCTGCCTGAGGCGGTTCTCAATCAGAGTCAGGTGATTATCGTTGTCTCTGATTGGGAACCATATTTAGGCAGCCATATTCTGTGAGTGTTTCATGGGTGATTGTTCCTGTCTTTGTGTTTGCACCAGATAGGGCTGTTTTCGGTTTTCATTATTTCATTAAATTATTTTTGTAGTTTCTGCATGTATAGTTTTTCCTTCATTAAAATATCATGAATCATCATCACGCTGCATTTTTGTCCGATCCTTGTTCTACCTCTTCGTCAGAGGAGGAGATAGAAGAGAGCCGTTACAGAGATCATAGAGTCATGTGACTCTTATGTACATAATGTTAAAAATATTTGTTAGTCTGCTGTGATTAATAAGGAGCATCCAGATGCTGCACTTAGTGAATTTATGAAATTGCTTCTTTGAATTTTTGATAAACCTGCACCTGTTAAGAAACTGACTGTTAGTACCGTTAAGGCTCCATGGATTGATGAGGAATTGAACAACTGTATGGTTGAAAGAGATGGGGCAAAAGGAGTGGCTGATAAGTGGCTGCACATCTGACTGGCTGACTTACTGCAAATGGAGAAATTATGAGACTAAACTCAACAAAAAGAAGAAGAAACTATTATGAAGCCTGGATCAATTGTATAAATAATGATGGAAAAATACTCTGGAGTACTTGAAATAATGGGCAGAAAGACAAATTCAACCTCATCTTTCATCAAATCAGATGGCATATTCATTACAAAACCATTTGATGTTGCCAATTATTATTATTTGACCCTGCTGGTCATCTATGAACATTTTAACATCTTGGCCATGTTCTGTTATAATCTCCACCCGGCACAGCCAGAAGAGGACTGGCCACCCCCCATAGCTTGGTTCCTCTCTAGGTTTCTTCCTAGGTTCTGGCCTTTCTAGGGAGCTTTTCCTAGCCACCGTGTTTCTACACCTGCATTGCTTGCTGTTTGGGGTTTTAGGTTGGGTTTCTGTACAGCACTTTGTGACATCAGCTGATGTAAGAAGGGCTTTATAACTACATTTGATTTGATTTGAGATGAGATGACTCTATAGCCACTCCTATCTGTTATATCTTTCATCTGAGCCTAGAGGAAAGTATTTGTCCTGAGGCCAGAAGGGAAGCCAAAGCACTCTAGGCCCTCTACTCTTTCCTATTTTTACCAATGACCTGCCACTGGCATTAAACACAGCATGTGTGTCCATGTATGCTGATGATTCAACCATATACACATCAGCAGCCACAGCTAATGAAGTCACTGAAACCCTTAACAAATAGTTGCAGTCTGTTTTGGATTGGATGGCAAGTAATACACTGGTCCTGAACATCTCTAAAACTAAGAGCTTTGTATTTGGTACAAATCATTCCCCAAGTTCTAGACTTCAGTGGAATCTGGTAATGAATGAACAAATTGAGGAGACTAAATTACTTGGTGTTCCTTTAGATTGTAAACTGTCATGGTCAAAACATATAGATTCAATGGTTTTAAAGATGGGGAGAGGTCTGTCAGGAATAAAGAGATGCTCTGCTTGTTTGACACCACACTCCAAAAAGCAAGTCTTGCAGGCCCTAATTTTGTCTTATCTTATTATTGTCCAGCTGTGTGGTTGAGTGCAGCAAGGGAATACCTACCAAAATAGAGCAGTATGTCTTGTTCTTCATTGTAATCAGAGGGCTGACATACTATGCATGCCAGTCTCTCTTAAGAGTTGAGGAGAGACTGATTGCATCACTTCTTCTTTTTATAAGAAACATTAATGTGTTGGAAATCCCAGATTGTTTGCATAGTAAACTTACACACAGCTCCGACACACACACTTACCCCACCAGACCCTTTTTCCCCCAACCCTTTTACAGTCCCCAAATTCAGAACAAATTCAAGAAAGCGTACAGTATTATATAGAACCGATGTTGCATGGAACTTCCTTCCATCTTCTATTGCTCAAATAAACAGCAAACCTGGTTTAAAAACAGATAAAGTGACACCTCATGGCACATCTTCTCTTCCTATTTGACCTAGATAGTTTGTGTGTATGCATTGATATGCAGGCTATGTGCGCTTTTTGTCATTATTTTACATTCATGTAGTTCTGTCCTTGAACTGTTGTCTATTAATGTTCTGTATTATTTCACATTTCATGTTTTGTGTTGAACCCCAGGAAGAGTAGCTGCTGCTTTTGCAACAGCTAATGGGGATCCAAATAAAATACCAAAATACCAGAGGTATGGAAAGAAATGAAGAAAATCCACCTTGACTGACACAAAGACAAGGTACCCATCCAGCTCCCCTGTTCCTTATGACCTTTTAAGCATCAGTGATGATAAGAAATCATCTTCATCAGATTAGGTAGCAGATTGCGTCTGTTGCTCTGTCTCGTCACCTATCAATGTGTCAAATGATGCTTCAGGTAAACCTTTATGGTGGCAAATGCACAACATACACATATAGAATATTTCAGCAAATTGTGCTTTATGTGGTCATTTAGATCATCATATCACTGACAGCTCAAACACACACTTTCCATACTTATTCTCAGATATTGAGACTGAAGTAAGTTTTTCAGATGTTCTCAAACCTAAAAAGTTGTCTAATGTTGAGATGAGTCCATGTTTAGCTGTACCTATTGTGTAGCCTCACACAGTTGCATGCACAGTTTGACTTACTGATTCTGTGGCTTTTAGGTTAACGTTATCCTAATTTACACACACAAAGCACAATACATAGCTAAATATCCTAGGTCTCTCTAAATCCTATGGCTCTCTAAATGCATTAGCTAGCTAGCTAGCTAGTTATTTCACTTAACTAGCTAGCTCACTTGCTGACTTTAGTCTAATGTTGTTAGCCAGCCCAGATAACCTCCATCGATAGCTAGCTAGCTAGCCATCACCAGACAGAGGGACATGCTAGCCACAATGGCTATCATCATCAGGTGATATTTAACCATTTAGCTAACAGGCTAACTTAGCTGCAAGCAGAGATGTATATGAAATACATATTTTAATTACTTAATTTAATTACAAACTTTGTTATGCACATGCACTGTATGAGCCTTAAACCTGTACATTTCCACTGTCTGCTTCTCTCATGTAAGAAGAAGCCAGTGGTTTTCCTTGTTTCTGAGTAACTTAGTCAGGCGGCCAAAGACAAAGGGCCATTTGAGAGTCACCAGTTTTTGGTCCCTCCTGTTCTTTTCATATCTTTCAAGTACATAGCTGTGTGGAGATATGAAGACAACAGAGGCTAGTTTGAGTAGAAGTGGCAATTCTATCAGCAGAAAGGATTAACAAAACTGGCACTATCACTTGTTTGTACACTATGTTCACATCATGATGTCACACACCTGCTAAACTGCCACGTAGACAAAGGTTATAAAAGCTGAGATCCAACTCTTGTTCGTTGGGCTCTTAACTCTACACTGTTGAGTGGATTGATCACTGCTCCAGATTTGCAAATCTCATAATAAAGTTTGAAGAATCTACAGTCTCTCTTCCTTTCGATTTGAAAGTTTGTAGATTTGTAAGTCGCTCTTGATAAGAGCATCAGCTAAATAAGTACAATGTTAATGTAATGAAAAAATTAACAATTGCAAAGGTATTATTGAAATGAGCTCTGCCCCGAAACAAGGCCAATAATAATACCCAGTGTGCTTTGTAGGTCATTTTGGAATGTTCATTTTCACATACACATTTACTTTTTGGTCATTTTGCAGACACTCTTATCCACTTTTTATAGTAGATAAACAACAACATATCACAGTCACAACAAGAAACATGTTTTTGTAACTGTTACTGAGAATGTTGTTGCTGTTCGGGCCGGCTACTTGCAAAAAATAGTTTTATCATTGAAAATACAAATTCTCCATTGGTTTCACACATGTCACTTTGATAAAAACGTTTCCTCTTTTTCAAGATACATTTTGAACGAAACTTAAGTCATTTTAGCCTTTTTGAAAACCTTCCCGACCATCGTCACTCATATTGTATGCATAGCTTGGTTTGATTGGCCTGTACTGGTGCGACGTGTGACATTTGATTTGATTGGTCACAGACTAAACAACGTTGAGCATTTTTTTCTGGCTCCGAGAGGGATCTACTATTATGGATAACGTACAAAATTGCATTCTGTAATGGATGGTTTTAAAAAGGTAGCGAAGTACTTCATTCAAAATGTGCTTAAGTGAAAGTTAAATTACAGACGTAGAAAAAGAATCTAAAAAGTACAAGCACTCAAAAAATATCTCAATTACAGTAACGAGAGTATTTGCAATTTGTTACTTCCACCCCTGGTAACTATTACGTTTGTGTAATTGTGTAAACACATTGTCACGGTTGTTTTATTTCTCTTACCCTTAAAAAAGAAGACCTCTCCTCTGATATTTGCCACAGCATCAAATCCGCCCTCACAGCGACTTTGGAAAGAGCGGTCCGAACTGGTCATGAAAGAAAGACAGAGAAGAGTAAAGACACTGGACTTCAGTGGCAACCTGACACTCAATACTGTGAGTGATTTGAGTGATTGATTAAGGACACAGTTACTGTATACTCTGAGTATACAAAACATGAAGAACAGCTGCTCTTTCCATGACATTGACTGACCAGGTGAATCCAGGTGAAGGCAAAGATCCCTTATTGATGCCACTTGTTAAATCCACTTCTATCAGAGTTGATGAAGGGGAGGAGACAGGCTATTAACAAATATTTTTAAGCTTTGAGACAAATGAGACATGGATTGTGTATGTGCTCCATTCAGAGGGTGAATGGGCAAGACAAAAGATTTAAGTGCCTTTGAACAGGGTTTGGTAGTAGGTGTCAGGTGCACCGGTTTGTGTCAAGAACTGCAACGCTGCTGGGTTTTTCACGCTCAACAGTTATCCGTGTGTATCAGGACTGGACTACCACACAAAGGACATCCAGCCAATACAACTGTGGGAAGCATTGTAATCAACATGGGTCAGCATCCCTGTGGACTACCCTGTGGACTGCCACCTTGTAGGGTCCATGCCCCAATGAACTGAAGCTGTTCTGAGGGCAAGGAGGGGGGGGGTGCAACTCAATATTACAAATGTGTTGTGTCATAATGACAACATCAGCTACACTTATGAAATATCTAATAACGATTTTCTTATCAGGTTAAATCTCAGCAGCTACCGTATCATTTATGTATCTCGCTAGGTAACATTTTGAATTTATGATGCACGTGAAAAAAGATGGACAAAAATGTTTGATGCCTGTCCTTCGTGTCCGTCACACATCTGCGTCTGAGAACCATGGAGAAACAATTAGCTTAATCCTGTTTGGACAGATAAGAAATATTGTACCCATTTCACACTACTCAGTCAAACCGAGCTGAGACAAGCCAAGCTGTACTGGGATGGCCTGGTTAACATAGTTGCTGAAACCGTGCTGGAAAGGACAATGTGAAAAGAAACCATTCCGGCCAGCATAGTATGGTTCCAGTCTGGTCTATAGTGTGAATCAGGCATAGACATGTTTTCACTCACTGTTTTGTTGGCCTTGGAGGTGGAGGACTGGGCAGGCGAGGGTGACTGGGAGTTGAACCACTGCCACCAGGGTGCACTGTAGGCTTGCTCTCCTTCCTCCCTGGGGAGAGAGAAAGGGTGAATCGTACTCTCTCCTCGCCTCCTTCTCAAAACGCATTGGCGGAAAAGGTCAAAAGGGAGGAACCTTGGATCTTCTCCAACGCGTTATGACTTAACCTATTTACACTCATATCAAATCAAATGTTATTTGTCACTTGCGCCGAATACAACAGCTGTAGACGTTACAGTGAAATGCTTACTTACAAGCCTTTAACCAACAATGCTTTAAGTAGTTAAGAAAAAAGTAAAACATTGAAAATAAAAGTAACAAATAATTAAACAGCAGCAGTAAAATAACAAGCAGGACTATGTACAGGGGGTACCGGTACAGAGTCAATGTGGAGGCTGTATACAGGGGGTACTGGTACAGAGTCAATGTGGAGGCTATATACAGGGGGTACCAGTACAGAGTCAATGGAGAGGCTATATACAGGGGGTACCGGTACAGAGTCAATGTGGAGGCTGTATACAGGGGGTACCGGTACAGAGTCAATGTGGAGGCTATATACAGGGGGGTCGGTACATAGTCAATGTGGAAGCTATATACAGGGGGGGTCAGTACAGAGTCAATGTGGAGGCTATATACAGGGGGTACCAGTACAGAGTCAATGTGGAGGCTATATACAGGGGGTACCAGTACAGAGTCAATGTGGAGGCTATATACAGGGGGTACTGGTACAGGGTCAATGTGCGGGGGCACCGGTTAGTTGAGGTAACTGAGGTAATATGTACATGTAGGTAGAGTTAAAGTGACCGAGAGTAGCAGCAGCTTAAAATACGGGTCTGGGTAGCCCTGTGATTAGCTGTCCAGGAGTCTTATGGCTTGGGGGTAGAATCTGTTAAGAAGCCTTTTGGACCTAGACTTGGCGCTTCTGTACCGCTCGCCGTGCAGTAGCCGAGAGAACAGTCTATGACTAGGGTGGCTGGAGTCTTTGACAATTTGCAGGGCCTTCCTCTGACACCACCTGGTATAGAGGTCCTGGATGACAGGAAGCTTGGCCCAGTGATGTACTGGGCTATACACACTAGCCTCTGTTTGGGCCTTGTGTTTGGTGGCTGTGCAGTTGCCATACCATTCAGTGATGCAAGCAGTCAGTATGCTCTCGATGGTGCAGCTGTAAAACCTTTTGAGGTTCTGAGGACCCATGCCAAATCTCTTCAGTCTCCTGAGGGGGAAAAGGCTTTGTCGTGCCCTCTTCACGACTGTCTTGGTGTGTTTGGACCATGATAGTTTGTTGGTGATGTGGACACCAAGGAACTTGAAGCTCTCAACCTGTTCCACTGCAGCCCCATCGTTGAGAATGGGGGCGTGCTCGGTCCTCCTTTTCCTGCTGTCCACAAGCATCTCCTTTGTCTTGATCACATTGAGGGAGAGGTTGTTGTCCTGGCACCACACCATCAGGTCTCTGCCCTCCTCCCTATAGGCTGTCTCATTGTTGTCGATGATCAGGCCTACCACTGTTGTGTCATCGGCAAATTTGATGATGGTGTTGGAGTCGTGCCTGGTCATGCAGTCATGAGGGAACAGGGAGTACAGGAGTACTCTGACCTGGCACCCTTGAGGGGCTCCCATTTTGAAGATCAGCGTGGCGGTTGTGTTGTTACCTACCCTCACCACCTAGGGGAGGCCAGTCGGGATGTCCAGGATCCATTTTCAGAGGGAGGTGTTTAGTCCCAGGGTCCTTAGCTTAGTGATGAGCTTTGAGGACACTATAGTGTTGAACGCTGAGCTGTAGTCAGTGAATAGCATTCTCACATAGGTCTTCCTTCTGTCCAGGTGTGAAAGGGCATTGTTGAGTGCAATAGAGATTGCATCATCTATGGATCTGTTGGGCTGGTATGCAAATGGGAGTGGGTCAGGAATTCTGGGATAATGGTGTTGATTTGAGCCAACCTTTCAAAGAACTTCAGGGCTACAGACGTGAGTGCTACGGGTCAGTAGTCATTTAGGCAGGTTACCTTGGTGTTCTTGGGTACAGGGACTATTGAGGTCTGCTTGAAACATGTTGGTATAACAGACTCAGTCAGGGACAGGTTGAAAATGTCAGTGAAGACACATACCCATATATGGGTTGAAAATGGCAGATTTGGACACAGGCTAAATTGGAACGCAGTGGGTGTACAGTGACATGATCTATATGACTCTGGCTCAAACGCTCCAAATATGCACTTCACATTTTCATATCATAAAACTCATGTCAAATTAAATAACATTTTATTTGTCACATGCGCCAAATACCACCTTACCGTGAAATGCTTACTTACAGTCAGGTGTTGCTTGTATGACATCAAAGCGGTCTTTCTTTTAATACTCAACGTCTCATCTTTCAAACTGCATAGAGTCGTCTTAATTTACAGCATTTCCCTCAGTGTCAACGTTTGCGATCACTATGTTTGATGTACAGTTACAAGATAACATGGCATCATACTTTGTATTTTTCTGAACATAATGAGCCTATGTTTTGTCTATTTTGAAGAACATTTGTTGCGGCACACACACCTGAATGCACTCAGGACTCCTTTCCATGTGCACCAAAATTAGGATCTGTTTCCCTGAATTGCATTGTGAAATCCTAACACTGTAATATCGTATTTTATAACTGCAGCGAGTTCGTAAACAACAACAGTAGCGTAAGGGCAGGAAATAACCCCACCACTGTTAAGCCAGAAAGAGGAAGGAAAAGGGTTGAGGAAAGAGGGAGGTTTGAGTTATGCAAATAGAGGTGGCGTAAAAGACAAGGACAGATGTGGCACCAAGGGGAAAAACTAAGTGACATGACTGACCAAGAAACCTACATTGAATTTCCCATTTAGTTATGGTTAGCTTACCACCCTGGATGGTTCCAACCTTGAATATGTGGACATCTATAAGTACCTAGGTGTCTGGCTAGACTGCAAACTCTCCTTCCAGACTCATATCACACATCTCCAATCGAAAATCAAATCAAGAGTCGGCTTTCTATTCCGCAACAAAGCCTCCTTCACTCACGCCGCCAAGCTTACCCTAGTAAAACTGACTATCCTACCGATCCTCGACTTCGGCGATGTCATCTACCAAATGGCTTCCAACACTCTACTCAGCAATCTGGATGCAGTCTATCACAGTGCCATCCGTTTTGTCACCAAAGCACCTTATACCACCCACCACTGCGACTTGTATGCTCTAGTCGGCTGGCCCTCGCTACATATTCGTCGCCAGACCCACTGGCTCCAGGTCATCTACAAGTCCATGCTAGGTAAAGCTCCGCCTTATCTCAGTTCACTGGTCATGATGGCAACACCCATCCGTAGCACGCGCTCCAGCAGGTGTATCTCACTGATCATCCCTAAAGCCAACACCTCATTTGGCCGCCTTTCGTTCCAGTACTCTGCTGCCTGTGACTGGAACGAACTGCAAAAATCGCTGAAGCTGGAGACTTTTATCTCCCTCACCAACTTCAAACATCAGCTATCTGAGCAGCTAACCGATCGCTGCAGCTGTACATAGTCTATTGGTAAATAGCCCACCCATTTTCACCTACCTCATCCCCATACTGTTTTTATTTATTTACTTTTCTGCTCTTTTGCACACCAATATCTCTACCTGTACATGACCATCTGATCATTTATCACTCCAGTGTTAATCTGCAAAATTGTAATTATTCTCCTACCTCCTCATGCCTTTTGCACACAATGTATATAGACTCCCCTTTTTCTACTGTGTTATTGACTTGTTAATTGTTTACTCCATGTGTAACTCTGTGTTGTCTGTTCACACTGCTATGCTTTATCTTGGCCAGGTCGCAGTTGCAAATGAGAACTTGTTCTCAACTAGCCTACCTGGTTAAATAAAGGTGAAATAAATAAAAATAAATAAAAAAATGTTGGTTTATGGTGTTGTAGTTTTTGTTACATATAGAGACAGATATGACACTATTGAGCAAAGAGAAAGCAGACAGGAAACCAAAGATTAAACAGGCATACGTGTAATGGCTGAAGTCATACGTGCTTTACTGTGCATAAGGGCTTAGGGCAAAGAGGAGGAGGTGACCCTTCAATACATGATCTATTATGGAAGGAGCAGGACATCATTATAAAGATTAGATAGAGAGGGTAAAGCACATAAGGGCTTAGGGCAAAGAGGAGGAGGTGACCCTTAAATACATGATCTATTATGGAAGGAGCAGGACATCATTATAAAGATTAGATAGAGAGGGTAAAGGACATAAGGGCTTAGGGCAAAGAGGAGGAGGTGACCCTTAAATACATGATCTATTATGGAAGGAGCAGGACATCATTATAAAGATTAGATAGAGAGGGTAAAGGACATAAGGGCTTAGGGCAAAGAGGAGGAGGTGACCCTTAAATACATGATCTATTATGGAAGGAGCAGGACATCATTATAAAGATTAGCTAGAGAGGGTAAAGGACATAAGTGCTTAGATTAAAGGCCAATTTTGTTACGATTCTCCACGACAATGGTTAGTGTTAAGGTTCTGGGGTTAGGGTTAGAATTAGAGTTGGGGTGGGTTTAGGGTTAGTGTTATGGGTTGGTGTGGCCTGGGTGGTCTAGCGGTTTGTGCTGCTGCATACTCCAAACACGTTGGTCGGATTCCGGCGTGGGTTTTGAATCCAGCCCACTGCCTTTGTGACACATTTTCTGTCTATCTTTCCCACAACTCTCAACATAATATAGAATCCTTAAAGAATCTATTTTTAAAAAACAGTCCATCAAATAAGACACCCTACCGTAGAGCTCTTGAATGGCCATCCTGTCATCGAGAGGGAGGTTGTAGGAGGAGATGTCTTTCACAGCTCCCTGGTAGTAGGGCCTCATAATGGAGGGATCCGAGGAGGAGTGGGACAGACCCAGGGCATGGCCAAACTCATGCACCGCCACTGTGAAGAGGTCTGTGCTACTGCTGTCCCCTGAGAAACCAGCAGGTGCTGTGTTAATCAGTCGGTCAATAGCATCTCTCTCTGTCTGTATGTATTGTGGTAATTGAAGATCCATCCTTCCATCCATCCATCCATCCATCCATCCAACCATCTGACTATCTTTAAATACCTCCATAGCTCCAGTACTCATCGTCATCGAAGTGCGTGTCCCCGGCGACGTCATCCCTCCCTGGGAAGAAGGCGTGGGCAAGGGTGCCCCCTCTACCGTCGAAAGGGTACCCGTCGTCATGGAGTGAGCGGGTAAAAGACACTCGGATGTCCCCTCCGGGCCCCATATCTTCTCTGTCGCTCCCAGAGAGCTGTCGGAAGCTGAGGGGGGCCACGTCACTCCAGGCCTTGAAGGCCAGTGTCAGGATCGCCTCCACCGTTTCCGGGCGGAAGACAGAGGTCGAACGGGAGGGGTTTGGGTAACTGTGGACACTGGATACAGGAAGGACATCAGTAGTACAAACAAATAAATAAAACACACTATTATACTACTTACCAGGTATGGCACAGTACCTGGTGCAAAGGAACCAATGACACCCATTTGACACTCCAGGCAGGCTAAATCAAATGCTCAAAGCATTTGAAAGATGACAAATACTATTTGAACCCAGGTCTGCGCAGTACTACACTACACAGAAGAATACTCAAATGTGTGAAACTGTTTGTCCCAACGACAAATTTTGCACACCTCCATGTCAGGTCGGTCCTATCCCAGCGAAGGCCTGACAGGGCGTATCTCTTCCTCCTCCTCCTCTTCCTTTTCAACATGTCCTCTGATCCCACAATGTCAGGGAGAGAGCATCTAGGCGTCTGCATGAGATTGAGAGTGTCTTTATCTGAAAATACAGAGGCAAGACAATCACACATGACACCCGGTGACTTAAAGCATCCAGCTATAATGCATTATAATACTGTTATAATGCATTATAATACTGTTATAATGCATTATAATACTGTTATAATGCATTATAATACTGTTATAATGCATTGTAAGACTCATCATGAGCATGTATGACCCATTTATAATGTTTTATTAGCATCTTATAATGATCCAAACAGTCAATTTGAGACGGTGGAACACTTTATGCGTAGAGACACAACATTTATGAGCCTTGTTATAAGACATTGTAGAATATCATGCATGCTTACCCCTGCTTAAAAATTGTTAAAGTGTTACCAATGGTTTCAAGCATCTTAATGTTAATTGAAAACCCTTTTTTGTATCTTCAAAGCCCCTCACAGAATATCACCAGTGTTTGTGCGCACACAAGTTGCAATGAAAGATTTGGTTAAAGGGTCAAGTGACAAAGCTTTACTGTAAGTTGACAGTTGTGTTACCCAGTCTGCCCGTTTCCTCGAGCCCTCCGAATCTCTGCATCTCGCGGATCGCCTGCTCGACCCCATCCTTCGTCTGCAGCTTGCTCGTGCGAGGGTCAGGAGGAGGGAGGTACCCATACCGGCTCAACCAATCCTAACAGAGAGCAGAGGAGGAGAGCAGACTTTGATGTCAGTTGTTGTGATACTAAGGAGCATCACAGCTGATGAAAGCCACCCCCTGCACACGGCGCTCCAGGGACAAACCACCTCAGGGACTTTTCCTTCCCAGTGTTATACACCCTTTTAACCAGAGACATTCCCGGTATCACTTAAAACAGACTATATGGCCTGAGACAATATCTCAATCATAAACTGCACTTTGAGGACTTTTATATTTGATGTATTTTGATGTATTTTTTTAGTTCCTGTCTTAAATTCCTGTCATGACTAATAAAAACCCTTGAACCTTTGTCAAGGTCATGTGGTATGTGTCCATCCCCCAGATGTTCTAGCACCACACAATTACCATCAACATAGTGTTTCTCTCTTCAGGTCTTGCTGTAATGCAGTGAATCCTGAGTGAAACCAGACTGTGAATCCCTGATCACTGAAGCTGATCACGCTCAGGATAGCCAACTAGCTAGCTGATCGCTCACAGGATAGCCAACTAGCTAGCTGATCGCGCTCAGGATAGCCAACTAGCTAGCTGATTGCGCTCAGGATAGCCAACTAGCTTGCTGATTGCGCTCAGGATAGCCAAGTAGCTAGCTGATTGCGCTCAGGATAGCCAACTAGCTAGCTGATTGCGCTCAGGATAGCCAACTAGCTAGCTGATCGCGCTCAGGATAGCCAACTAGCTAGCTGATCGCGCTCAGGATAGCCAACTAGCTAGCTGATCGCTCACAGGATAGCCAACTAGCTAGCTGATCGCTCACAGGATAGCCAACTAGCTAGCTGATCGCGCTCAGGATAGCCAACTAGCTAGCTGATTGAGCTCAGGATAGCCAACTAGCTAGCTGATTGCGCTCAGGATAGCCAACTAGCTAGCTGATTGAGCTCAGGATAACCAAGTAGCTAGCTGATTGCGCTCAGGATAGCCAACTAGCTCGCTGATTGCGCTCAGGATAGCCAACTAGCTAGGTGATCGCGCTCAGGATAGCCAAGTAGCTAGCTAATCGCGTTCAGGATAGCCAACTAGCTAACAAATCAATCTCAGGATAGCCAACTAGCTAACAGATCAAGCTCAGGATAGCCAACTAGCTAGGCCTAGCCCTGAAAGCTTACACACATAACTGATTCAACACGAGACACAACGGCGGTGATACAATGGGTCTTTTCATTGTTTTGTGTGGCTCTTATGTGATGAGGAATCTGTTCATTGTTTAACTATAAATATTTCATAACCTGGTGTCAGATAGAGGGTTAATGAGGTTTGCAGGGTTAATGCTAGCTCTGATCCAGGACGTTATATTGCAGGTTCCGTTCCTCTAGTCCAGGTATTCCCAGGTACTGCTGCGCAATGCCTTCGGGGGTACGCCAAATAAAAATGTGATTCACATTTTCTAACTAAATAATTTTTTGTTTTACTTTTTTTTTCTCACATTTTCAAACAGTCCATTTATATTTTCCAACAGGGCTATTGTTCAGCGGGGCAGAGCAGGTGAACCCAACAGGGATAAGGTAACTAAGGTATTTACAGAGAAACTAAGGTTTATCAAATGACTTCCTCGCCTGGCTCACCATCTACTTTTTCGAAAGAGTTCAGTGTGTCAAATCTGAAGGCCTGTTGTCCGGGCCTCTGGCAGTCTCTATGAGGGTGCCACAGGGTTCAATTATTGTGTCAACTCTCTTCTCTGTATACATCAATGATGTCGCTATTGCTGTTGGTGAGTCTCTGATCCACCTCTATGCAGACGACACCATTCTGTATACTTCTGGCCCTTCTTTGGACACTGTGTTAACTACCCTCCAGACAAGCTTCAATGCCATACAACTCTCCTTCTGTAGCCTCCAACTGCTCTTAAATACAAGTAAAACTAAATGCATGCTCGTCAACCGATCACTGCCTACACACTATTCATTGACCTTGGCGATGTCATTTACAAAACAGCCTCCAACACCCTACTCAACAAATTGGATGCAGTCTATCACAGTGCCATTTGTTTGGTCACCAAAGCCCCATATACAACCCACCAATGCGAGCTGTACACTCTCGTTGGCTGGCCCTCGCTTCATACTCGTCGCCAAACCCACTGGCTCCAGGTCATCTACAAGACCCTGCTATGTAAAGTCCCGCCTTATCTCAACTTGCTGGTCACCGCTGGTCACCATAGCAGCGCCCACCCGTGCGCTCCAGCAGGTGTATTTCACTGGTCACCCCCAGGGCCAATTCCTCCTTTGGCCGCCTCTCCTTCCAGTTCTCTGCTGACTCCTTGCTACTAGCTTGGCCAGGTAGCAAGGAGCCAGGAACTGAGGCTAAGGCTGGGACAAGGGGAGTAGGAGCCAGGTAAGCAGGTCAGGAGCGGAATTTAAAGAAGCAGTAGAACGGGGGTCCAGGGCAGGGAAACAGGACTGACGAGACGAGGGAGACAGGGACCAGAGTCAGAACGGACGGTACTGTAGCAGAGAGAAAAGCAGCGTCTACCTAGGGAAGACATGCACAACGGGATAACAAGATCAATGCAGGAACAAATGGCTTGAAACGCAGCCTGACTGAGCAGAGGCTACGATCTGGCAGCGTGGAGGTGGCAGTGTTGATTATTTGTAGATGTCTTGATTATGGAACAGGTTGCAGATGGTGGGGATCTGCTCTGCCTCCAGCACACATGTCTCTACTCACACAATCACATACACCCACATAGAGAGAGAGAGGGAGAGATCACTGGGGGGAGTGCCTGACAGCTTGAAATACATTTTGGACACTACAGTGAACATGGTTAACTTTGCTAAAGCAAGGCCCCTGAACTCTCTTGTATTTTCTGCACTTTGCAATGATATGGGCAGCGACCATGTAATGCTTTTACAACATGCAGAAGGGCTCTAGTTATCAAGGGGCAAAGTATTGACACGTTTAAAAAAATTGAGAGACGAGCTTAAAGTTTTCTTCACTGACCATAATGTAAACTTGTCTGACCGCTTGCATGATGACAAGTTTCTCACACGACTGGTCTATCTGGGTGATGTTTTTTCTCGCCTGAATGATCTGAATCTAGGATTACAGGGACTCTCCGCAACTATATCCAATGTGCAGGACAAATTTGATCTCCTCTTTGTCTGCATTAACAAGGACAACACACAGGTCTTTCCATCATTGTATGATTGACAATGTCAAATGTGATATAGCGAAGCACCTGAGTCAGTTGGGTGCACAATTACGCAGGTACTTTCCCGAAACGGATGACACAAACAACTGGATTCGTTATCCCTTTCATGCCCTGCCTCCAGTCCACTTATCGATATCTGAACAAGAGAGCCTCATTGAAATTGCAACAAGAGGTTCTGTGAAAATTGAATTTAATCAGAAGCCACAGCCAGATTTCTGGATTGGGCTGCATTCAGAGTTTCCTGCCTTGGCACATCGTGCTGATAAGACACTGATGCCCTTTGCAACCACGTACCTATGTGAGAGGGGACTCTAGGCTCTCACTAGCATGAAAACTAAATACAGGCACAGACTGTGTGTGGAAAATGATTTAAGACTGAGACTCTCTCCAATACAACCCAACATTGCAGAGTTATGTGCATCCTTTCAAGCACAATTTTCGATTAACCAATAAGGTTTTATATGTAAGATGGTTAAACAAAGAGCAAAATTATTGATTCTTATTATATTGTTATTTGTGCCTTGGTCCTATCAGATCTCTTTGTCACTTCCCACAAACAGGGTTGTGACAAAAAATCACACTCATTCTTATGTTTAATAAATGTATCGTATAGTGTGTGTGTGTGGCAGGCTTACAATGATGGCAAAAAAAACAACATTTGAGAGTGCGCTGACCCTGGTGCTAGAGGACGCAGCTGGAGGTTGAATGTTTGATGGGGTATAGAACTATAACAAATTTGGGAACCACTGCTCTAATCTATGTGCACTAACTCGCTGGAGCAGAGCGAGTTAATGCAGAGGCCTACTCTGTATTGTAGCGATTCTTGGTAAGTGCACTACAGCACTGAGGGAGTCAAATTTCAGATCTGTTCATCAGTCATATGAAATTTTGATTTGTCAACTGTCAAAAGAGGGAGTGCCCCATAGTGGTTTACCACACATTGTTCCTAAAGTCGATAACGTTTAACGGTTGGTTCCATTTTACATTTCAAACACCATGGGTGGTATTAATATATGTTTATTTCCCCCCCAAAAAATGTAAGCTAAACATTTTCTAAATATCGTTTTGGCTACGTCTGAAATTCCAAACAATGATTTACATACATAGGCTATAAGCCAAACAAAAAAAAGTCTATAAACAAAAAATACGAATATGTTCGATGGAGCACATTTATTTTATACGTAAAGTAAAGCGGTTTTGACAAGGTAAAAAATTAAGACAACATAGAACAACTCACCAGTCCTCTGGCATACTGGTCAGGCATCGGTGTGGGCGAGGGATGTCCCGTTGAGATGAACAAGCTCACGGTAACAGTCATCCATATCAGTCCATACACAGTGCCAAACATTTTCTCGTGAATATCAACCCTGCATCACACATTTACCATTAGAAATCTGTCCAAACATTTCCAAACTCAGCCCAGGATGGGCCTCCTATAGAAACTTAAAACAACCATTTCACTTTACTGTTATGTTGCTTCTGATAATATGTTGTGGATCGCGGTACTCTACCGTTTCTTTATCTCCTGCTGTGTTAGTTTCTTCTAAGGACTAGGCAGGGCAAAAAGGAATTGATCAATGTGGTTAGTGGTTCTCCACCCTCACTTCCTTTGTGTCATTGCACACACACACACAATAAAACTGCCAAAAACATCTACGTTTGTTCAAGGTATTTCATACCACATTCTGTAGAAAGTCAGTTAAACATGCTTAAAGAATGTATTTACATGAGATAAAGTTACAATATGATCAGTCATTTTGGTTTTGGTATCATAATCATTAAGAACTAGATACTGTGTATCTTGACATCAGACAGAAATGCCAAATGTTTTAGGATGTTTTAAAGATCTTGTATCTGTATCATCACAATCTGACAAAAAAAATGTGCCTTTGTCCATTGTTTTGAAGTGTAGCACTTGCATGTCTATTGCTGCTCAACAGGATTCGGAGGTGAGAGATTCCATCAAAAGCGAAAGAAGCAATAAATCACATTTGCCTTTTCCGCATTGTGAAACTTTGCTACTTACACCATTGTGATGTTGTCAATCGTACAATGGGAGAATGTTGTATCCCATAAATAATGCTGCATGGATGATAATAGCTAGAAATGAGCAATTAGCTCAACCTGAGAAGACGTTCACCATAAGGAAATACACTGTATTAGAATAACATCTATCTAATCAAAGTCACCGGTTCTCGAGGCCCATTTAGGGAAACAGTCTGATATAACAAACAAGCAAAGTTGATTAAATAATTCAGGTGTAGGTTTGCTTGTTTAAAAATGGATTTACAATGAAACACACCGATACGATTACACAGATGTCTTTTCAGTTCTTAGTGACTTTCTGTATGGCTCTATCGCTCCCTATAGTAGGTCTACCCAGTGTTTCACAGAGACAAGTTCACTAAACCCATCAAAACCCACAAAAAACATCAATGCAGAAAGAATAGAAAGGACGTTTTCACAGCATTACAAATAAACTTAATTGAAATAGACACAATATGAAAAACATCACCTTAAGGCACGTTCAATAAACCACTTGAACCTAAAAGCCAGCAAAGCCCCTCCAAACACATGAAACCAACTGAAAACCAAAAGGGCATTATTGCAATTGTAACGGTTGTCGTCAGGAGAAAGAGAGGACCAAGGTGCAGCGTGATAAGTATTCATTGTAATTTCGCCGGAGGCTCTGGAACGCAGACTGTTGGTCCGGAACCTCGTCTCAGGAGGTTCCGGCCCGGGGACCGTCTCACGGGGTTCCGGACTGTGAAATGTCGCCGGAAGCTCTGGATTTGGAACTGTCGCCGAAGCTCTGGACTGGGTACTGTCGCCAGAAGCTCTGGACTGGGTACTGTCGCCAGAAGCTCTGGAATGGGAACTGTCGCCAGAAGCTCTGGACTGGGTACTGTCGCCAGAAGCTCTGGACTGGGTACTGTCGCCAGAAGCTCTGGAATGGGAACTGTCGCCAGAAGCTCTGGACTGGGTACTGTCGCCAGAAGCTCTGAACTGGGTACTGTCGCCAGAAGCTCTGGAATGGGTACTGGTCCCACGCTCCTCACGGCGACTGTCTTGTCTACCTCATCACTCCCCTCAAATATCTCACAATACTCCTCGCTCAGTCTATCCCAATATTCCTCTTCGCTCTCAGACTCGCCCCTCGGCTTCGCTGACCAACCCGTGTGCCCCCTCAAAAATGTTTTGGGGGTGCTGCCTCTCTCGTTGTGGTCGTGAACTTCGGAGTCGCCGTTGATCCTCCTGCGTCTGCTTCCATGGAAGGCTTTCGTCTCCTGCCATTATCTCCTCCCAAGTCCAGGATGCCTTCTCCTCCTGGCCACGCTGCTTGGTCCGTTTGTGGTGGGATCTTCTGTCACGTTCGTCACAAGGAGTAGATCAAGATGCAGCGTGGTATGTTTCCATCCTTTATTATGGAATAGAAAATTTAAAAGAACAAAACGAACAAACAAAATGTGAAGCTATAATAATGCTCACAGGCAACTGAACATAGACAAGATCCCACAAAGCACAATGGGAAAATGGCTACCTAAATATGATCCCCAATCTGAGACAGCGATAAACAGCTGCTTCTGATTGGGAACCATACTAGTCCAACATAGAAATATAATTCACCTAGATAACCCACCCTTAAATCACACCCCGACCTAACCAACATAGAGAATAAAAGCACTCTATGGTCAGGGCGTGACAAAACATCAAGCATATACTCGGATAACTCTTAAAGTTACACTGTTTTCGTTATAACGTCGTCCTTTAACTTTTATTAACACAACAAAAATGACATTCATTTTCATATTCCATCTTTCGTCATTACCACCATTGTGGCTGACGAAGCCCATTGTCCCAAAGTCCATTTATTGCATGTTAATGTTCTGAGGCCGGTTTTCCATAGTGAGAGGAAAAAGGAATTTTGTCTGCTGCCTTAGATTTACAATGGGCGTGAGGTGTCATAACCCCCCCCCCTCTTCTTCATACCCCTTGATCTCTTCTCCTCTGGTGGGTGAGAAATCGCTTTGTAGGATTGCGGTCCCTGGTAACCTGAGCCGAGCAGGACAGTCATGACACCATGTTATGCTGGTCTCCATGCCCTCTCCTTCAATTTCATCCTGGGTGTTATCGCAAAACACAAACAATGAGCCTTGTAAGCAATCGATTGTACCGTAACATTCAGCCATCTCTATGTATCGATGCAATATAACCAATACAGCTGCAGGGGTGATAGGACACTGATGATTTGTCCCTACAGATAGGAAATGACCTCAGGGCCATAGCATCTGTTCTGTTGCTGCCTCCACACTGACATTTCTCTGTCACTATGACTCCATACTGACTGTTTAAAAAAACATGTATTTTACCTTTATTTAACTAGGCAAGTCAGTTAAGAACAAATTCTTATTTACAATGATGGCCTAGGAATAGTGTGTTAAAATCAAATCAAATGTATTTATAAAGCCCTTCTTACATCAGCTGATATCTCAAAGTGCTGTACAGAAACCCATCCTAAAACCCCAAACAGCAAGCAATGCAGGTGTAGAAGCACGGTGGCTAGGAAAAACTCCCTTGAAAGGCCAAAACCTAGGAAGAAACCTAGAGAGGAACCAGGCTATGAGGGGTGGCCAGTACTCTTCTGGCTGTGCTGGGTGGAGATTATAACAGAACATGGCCAAGATGTTCAAATCTTCATAGCTGACCAGCATGGTCAAATAATAATAATCACAGTAGTTGTCAAGGGTGCAACAAGTCAGCACCTCAGGAGTAAATGTCAGTTTGCTTTTCATAGCCGATCATTAAGAGTATCTCTATCGCTCCTGCTGTCTCTAGAGAGTTGAAAAGAGTAGGTCTGGGACAGGTAGCACGTCTGGTGAACAGGTCAAGGGTTCCATAGCCGCAGGCAGAACAGCTGAAAGTGGAGCAGCAGCACGGCCAGGTGGACTGGGGACAGCAAGGAGTCATCATGCCAGGTAGTCCTGAGGCATGGTCCTAGGGCTCAGGTCCTCAGAGAGAGAGAGAGAAAGAAAGAATATACTTAAATTCACACAGGACACCGTTAAGACAGGTGAAGTACTCCAGATATAACAGACTGACCCTAGCCCCCCGACACATAAACTACTGCAGCATATATACTGGAGGCTGAGACAGGAGGGGTCAGGAGACACTGTGGCCCCATCCGAAGACTGCCTAGTTCAGGGGCAGAACGACAGACATTTATCTTGTCAGCTCGGGGATTCGATCTAGCAACCTTACAGATACAGGCCCAAAGCTCTAACCACTAGGCTCCCTGCTGCCCCATAAGTAAACTGTAAAGATGAGGGGATGCAAATAAGGGATTTGAACTGTAAAGGTTTAAATATGATATGTGGTGTGTGTGGGTGAAAGAGTCTTAAAATGGTAATCCTGCATTAAATGAACTCAGTGAAGCCCAGTTTTATGTTTTTATGTTTGTTTACTATGTATGTTGAGGAAAACATATCAGCAAACAAAGGTGTTAGTGTCCAACTTCATTACCATAACTACAGTGGGGCAAAAAAGTATTTAGTCAGCCACCAATTGTGCAACTTCTCCCACTTAAAAAGATGAGAGAGGCCTGTAATTTTCATCATAGATACACTTCAACTATGACAGGCAAAATGAGGGAAAAAAATCCAGAAAATAACATTGTAGGAGTTTTAGTGAATTTTATTGCAAATTATGGTGGAAAATAAGTATTTGGTCACCCACAAACAAGCAAGATTTCTGGCTCCACAGACCTGTAACTTCTTCTTTAGAGGCTCCTCTGTCCTCCACTCGTTACCTGTATTAATGACAAATGTTTAAACTTGTTATCAGTATAAAAGACACCTGTCCACAACCTCAAACTGTCACACTCCAAACTCCACTATGGCCAAGACCAAAGAGCTGTCAAAGGACACCAGAAACAAAATTGTAGACCTGCACCAGGCTGGGAAGACTGAATCTGCAATAGGTAAGCAGCTTGGTTTGAAGAAATCAACTATGGGAGCAATTATTAGGAAATGGAAGACATACAAGACCACTGATAATCTCCCTCGAGCTGGGGCTCCACGCAAGATCTCACCCCGTGGGGTCAAAATGATCACAAGAACGGTAAGCAAAAATCTCAGAACCACACAGGGGGACCTAGTGAATGACCTGCAGAGAGCTGGGACCAAAGTAACAAAGCCTACAATCAGTAACACACTACGCCGCCAGGGACTCAGATCCTGCAGTGCCAGACGTGTCCCCCTGCTTAAGCCAGTATAGGCCCGGCCCGTCTGAAGTTTGCTAGAGAGCATTTGGATGATCCAGAAGAAGATTGGGAGAATGTCATATGGTCAGATGAAACCAAAATATAACTTTTTGATAAAAACTCAACTCGTCGTGTTTGGAGGACTAAGAAGTCTGAGTTGCATCCCAAGAACACCATACCTACTGTGAAGCATGGGGGTGGTAACATCATGCTTTGGGGCTGTTTTTCTGCAAAGGGACCAGGACGACTGATCCGTGTAAAGGAAAGAATGAATGGGGCCATGTATCGTGAGATTTTGAGTGAAAATCTCCTTCCATCAGCAAGGGCATTGAAGATGAAACGTGGCTGGGTCTTTCAGCATGACATTGATCCCAAACACACCGCCCGGGCAACAAAGGAGTGGCTTCGTAAGAAGCATTTCAATGTCCTGGAGTGACCTAGCCAGTCTCCAGATCTCAACCCCATAGAAAATCTTTGGAGGGAGTTGAAAGTCCGTGTTGCCCAGCAACAGCCCCAAAACATCACTGCTCTAGAGGAGATCTGCATGGAGGAATGTGCCAAAATACCAGCAACAGTTTGGGAAAACGTTGTGAAGACTTACAGAAAACGTTTGACTTCTGTCATTGCCAACAAAGGGTATATAACAAAGTATTGAGATAAACTTTTGTTATTGACCAAATACTTATTTTACACCATAATTTGCCAATAAATTCATTAAAAATCCTAAAATGTGATTTTCTGGATTTTCTTTCCTCATTTTGTCTGTCATAGTTGAAGTACCTATGATGAAAATTACAGGCCTCTCTCATCTTTTTAAGTGGGAGAACTTGCACAATTGGTGGCTGACTAAATACTTTTTTGCCCCACTGTATATTACCATAACTATATTACCATAACTATAGTACCATAACTATATTACCATAACTATAGTACCACATCTATATTACCATAACTATATTACCATAACTATAGTACCATAACTATAGTACCATAACTATATTACCATAACTATAGTACCATAACTATAGTACCATACCTATATTACCATAACTATATTACCATAACTATAGTACCATAACTATATTACCATAACTATAGTACCATAACTATATTACCATAACTATATTACCATAACTATAGTACCATAACTATATTACCATAACTATAGTACCATAACTATAGTACCATAACTATAATACCATAACTATAGTACCATACCTATATTACCATAACTATATTACCATAACTATAGTACCATCACTATATTACCATAACTATAGTACCATAACTATAGTACCATAACTATATTACCATAACTATAGTACCATAACTATAGTACCATAACTATATTACTATAACTATATTACCATAACAATATGACTATAACTATATTACCATAACTATAGTACCATAACTATATTACCATAACTATAGTACCATAACTTTATGACTATACCTATATGACTATGACTATAGTACCATAACAATATGACTATAATAATAGTACCATAACAATAAGACCATATTGTCCATCCTTGTGTGTGACTGTAGGACTAAAGCCAGTGTCATTTTATTTAAACCTTTATTTTACTAGGCAAGTCAGTTAAGAACAAATTCTTATTTTCAATGACGGCCTAGGAACGGTGGGTTAACTGCCTGTTCAGGGGCAGAACGACAGATTTGTACCTTGTCAGCTCGGGGATTTGAACTTGCAACCTTCCGGTTACTAGTCCAACGCTCCTACCACTAGGCTACCCTGCCGCCCCATTTACAAAAGAAGAGGCAAAAACAGACTTTCCCCCATCGCGACATCCCTCTAAGGCCCTTATGCTAGCTTGCTAGCCCCGGCCTGCTAACTGTCTGAATCTACGTGTCCCCAGCCAGCCCAAACACTCACTGGACCCATAAGATCACTTGCCTACACATGCCTCTCCCTAATATCAATATGCCCTGTCCATTACTATTCTGGTTAGTGATTACTGTCTTATTTCACTGTAGAGCCTCTAGCCCTGCTCAATATGCCTTAACCAACCATGTTGTTCCACCTCCTAAATATGCGATGACATCACCTGGTTTAAATGTCTCTAGAGACTTTATCTCTCTCATTATTACTCAATGCCTAGGTTTGCCTCCAATGTACTCTCTTCCTACCATACCATTGTACATTATGCCTAGAATCTATGCTATCGTGCCCAGAAACCTGCTCCCTTTACCCTCTGTTCCGAACGTACTAGACGGCCAGTCCTTATAGCCTTTAGCCGTACCCTTATCCTACTTCTCCTCTGTTCCTCTGGTGATGTAGAGGTTAATCCAGGACCAGCAGTGCCTAGGTGCTATCATTGGTTGACTTCTGTAACTGTAAAAGCCTTGGTTTCATGCATGTTAACATTAGAAGCCTACTCCCTAAGTTTGCTTTATTCACTGCTTTAGAACATTCTGCCAACCTGGATTCCTTAGCCATGTCTGAAAACCAGCAAAAACCCTGAAATTTCCATCCCTAACTATAACATTTTCCGCAAAGATAGAACTGCCAAAAGGGGTGGTGTTGCAATCTACTGCAGTGATAGCCTGCAGAGTTCTGTCTTACTATCCAAGTGATGTACCAAAACAATTAGAGCTTCTACTTCACCTTTCCAGAAACAAGTCTCTCACTGTTGTCGCTTGCTATAGACTACCCTCTGCCCACAACTGTGGCCTGGACACCATCTGTGAATTGAATGCCCCGCATCGATCTTCTGAGCTCGTGCTGCTAGGTGACATAAACTGGGACATGCTTAACACCCCGACCATCCTATAATCTAAGCTTGATGCCTTCAATCTCACACAAATGATCTATGAACCTACCAGGTACAACCCCAAATCTGTAAACACGGGCACCCTCTAGATATTTTTTAATTTGATTTATTTCACCTTTATTTAACCAGGTAGGCAAGTTGAGAACAAGTTCTCATTTACAATTGCGACCTGGCGACCATATAATCCTAACTAACTCGCCCTCCAAATACACCTCTGCTGTTTTCAACCAAGATCTCAGCAATCACTGCCTGATTGCCTGCATCCTTAATGGGTCTGTGGTCAAATGACCACCCCTCATCACTGTCAAATGCTCCATAAAACACTTCTGCGAGCAGGCCTTTCTAATCGGCCTGGCCCGGGTATCCTGGAATGACATTGACCTCATCCCGTCAGTAGAGGATGCCTGGTTATTCTTTAAAAGTGCCTTCCTCACCATCTTAAATAAGCATGCTCCGTTCAAAAAAAAATAGAACCAGGAATAGATATAGCCCTTGGTTCACTCCAGACCTGTCTGCCCTTGACCAGCAAAAAAACATCCTGTGGCATTCTGCATTAGCATCGAATAGCCCCTTTGATATGCAACTTTTCAAGGAAGATAGCAACAAATATACACAAGCAGTTAGGAAAGCTAAGGCTAGCTTTTTCAAACAGAAATTTGCATCCTGTAGTACAAACTCAAAAAAGTTCAGGGACACTGTAAAGTCCATGGAGAATAAGAGCACCTCCTCCCAGCTGCCACTGTGCTGAGGATAGGAACTACTGTCACTACCGATAAATCCTCAATAATTGAGAATTTCAATAAGCATTTTTCTACGGCTGGCCATGGTTTCCACCTGGCTACCCCTACCCCGGTCAACAGCCCTAGCGCTCCCCATTGCAACTCGCCCAAACATCCCCTACTTCTCCTTCACCCAAATCCAGATAGCTGATGTTCTGAAAGAGCTGCAAAATCTGGACCCATACAAATCAGCCGGGCTAGACAATCTGGACCCTCTCTTTCTAAAATGATCTGCCGAAATTGTTGCAACCTCTATTACTAGCCTGTTCAACCTCCCTTTCGTATCGTCTGAGATTACCATAGATTGGAAAGCGGACGCGGCCATCCCCCTCTTTAAAGGGGGAGATGCTCTAGACCCAAACTGTTACAGACCTATATCTATTCTACCCTGCCTTTCTAAAGTCTTTGAAAGCCAAGTTAACAAACAGATGACCGACCATTTCGAATCTCACCGTACCTTCTTCGCTATGCAATCTGGTTTCAGAGCTGGTCATGGGTGCACCTCAGCCACGCTCAAGGTCCTAAATTATATCATATCCGCCATCGATAAGAGACATTACTGTGCAGCCATATTCATTGACCTGGCTTACGACTCTGTCAATCACAACGGTCTTATTGGCAGGCTCAAAAGCCTTGGTTTATCAAATGATTGCCTCGCTTGGTTCACCAACTACTTCTCCGATAGTGTTCAGTATGTCAAATCAGAGGGCCTGTTGTCCGGACCTCGGGCTGTCTCTATGGGGGTAAATACCAGATGAGCTTCAATGCCATACAACTCTCCTTCCGTGGCCTCCAACTGCTCTTAAATACAAGTAAAACTAAATGCATGCTCTTCAACCGATCGCTGCGTGCACCTGCCCGCCCGCCCGTCCAGTATCATTACTCTGGACAGTTCTGACTTAGAATATGTGGACAACTACAAATACCTAGGTGTCTGGTTAGACTGTAAACTATCCTTCCAGACTCACATTAAACATCTCCAATCCAAAATGAAATCTAGAATCAGCTTCTTATTTCACAACAAAGCATCCTTCACTCATGCTGCCAAACATACCCTCGTAAAACTGATCATCCTACCGATTCTCGATTCGGCGATGTCATTTACAAAATAGCCTCCAACACTCTACTCAACAAATTGGATGCAGTCTATCACAGTGCCATCCGTTTTGTCACCAAGTCCCATATACTGTACTGTACTGTACTGCTGTAACGATTTTCGTTGGTGGAAGAAGGAAAAGGACAAAAGCGCAGCGTGGTACGTGTTCATGATACCTTTAATAAACTGAACACTGAATACAAACTAAAAAAAGAGAATAAAGGAAAACCGAAACAGTCCCGTATGGTGAAAACACTGAAAGGGAAAATAACCCCCCACAAACAAAAGTGGGTAAGTATGGTTCTCAATCAGAGACAACGATTGACAGCTGCCTCTGATTGGGAACCATACCAGACCTAAACATAGAAAACAACACCTAGACATACAACATAGAATACCCACCCACATCACACCCTGACCAAACAAAAAATAGAAACGTACAAAGCATTCTACGGTCAGGGCGTGACAACTGCGACCTGTATGCTCTCGTTGGCTGGCCCTCACTTCATACTCGTCGCCAAATCAACTAGCTCCAGGTCATCTACAAATCTCTGCTAGGTAAAGCCCCGTCTTATCTCAGCTCACAGGTCACCATAGCAGCACCCACCCGTAGCACGTGCTCCAACAGGTATATCTCACTCGTCATCCCCCAAAGCCAATTCTTCCTTTGGCCGCCTCTCCTTCCAGTTCTCTGCTGCCAATGACTGGAACGAAGTGGAAAAATCTCTGAAGCTGGAGACTCTTACTTCCCTCACTAGCTTTAAGCACCAGCTGTCAGAGCAGCTCACATATCATTGCACCTGTACATAGCTCATCTGTATGTAGACAATCCAATCTACCTCATCGCCATACTGTATTTATTTATTTATCTTGCTCCTTTGCACCCCAGTATCTCAACTTGCACATTCATCCTCTGCACATCCTACCATTCCAGTGTTTAATTGCTATATTGTAATTACTTTGCCACCATGGCTATTTATTGCCTTACCTCTCTTATCCTACCTCATTTGCACAAGCTGTATGTAGACTTTCCTATTGTATTATTGATTGTACATTTGTTTATTCCATGTGTAACTCTGTGTTGTTGTATGTGTCGAATTGCTATGCTTTATCTTGGCCAGGTCGCAGTTGCAAATGAGAACTCCTTCTCAACTAGCCTACCTGGTTAAATAAAGGTGAAATAAAAAATTCTGACATGCTGCAGGTGGCCCAGGCCTAGAGACATACCTGGTCCCACCTGACACACACACAGGGCATAGGGACAAGAGGACTCGACAACCAAGAAGTGAAGAAGATCCACTGACCACACACACACACCACTCTGGTCCAACCCCATTAGTTAAGCTGGACACAGGCCACCAACTTGTCTGTCTTCGGTACACATACACATACACACACACACACACACACACACACACACACACACACACACACACACACACACACACAATCAGTTTGCGCGTGGAAAACCAGTCAAATAATACCCATGATCCAAGTTGACTTAAAGGGTTTGAATGCTTATGTAAATGTGATATGTCCGGGGTTTTTTTATTAGGAAAAGATGTGGAACAATTTCTTTTTTCAACTGTTTTCGCTTTGTATTTATGTGTAGATTGATGAGGGGGAAATGATTTAATCCCATTTTAGAATAAGGCTGTAACATAACAAAATGTAGAAAAAGTCAAGGGGCCTGAATACTTTCCGAATGCACCTTATATGTTTTGATGTCGTTGTTTACTCCATAATTAGTTCATAGGCCTTGACACCATAATATATAGGCTTAAGGCCAAAACAATCAGAAGACACAGTGGTAGAATAAATTCAACCACACATTTGTTTCATTATAAAACCCGGAGAGCAACATCTGTCTGGTGAAATCCACAAAACGTATCAAACGTAACAAAGAGTTACATGACTTAAAGCAAGCAAGGTTCTTCTTTTTTTAAAACCTTTATTTTAATTAACTAGGCAAATCAGTTTTTTTTTATTGCGGCTAAACCTTTTACTTAACCTTAACTTAATTATCCTAACCTGCCCCGTTAATTATCCTAACCTGCCCCGTTAATTATCCTCACCTGCCCCGTTAATTATCCTAACCTGCCCCGTTAATTATCCTCACCTGCCCCGTTAATTATCCTAACCTGCCCCGTTAATTATCCTAACCTGCCCCGTTAATTATCCTAACCTGCCCGTTAATTATCCTAACCTGCCCCGTTAATTATCCTAACCTGCCCCGTTAATTATCCTAACCTGCCCGTTAATTATCCTAACCTGCCCCGTTAATTATCCTAACCTACCCCGTTAATTATCCTAACCTGCCCCGTTAATTATCCTAACCTGCCCGTTAATTATCCTAACCTGCCCCGTTAATTATCCTCACCTGCCCCGTTAATTATCCTAATCTGCCCCGTTAATTATCCTAACCTGCCCCGTTAATTATCCTAACCTGCCCCGTTAATTATCCTAACCTGCCCCGTTAATTATCCTAACCTGCCCCGTTAATTATCCTAACCTGCCCCGTTAATTATCCTAACCTGCCCCGTTAATTATCCTCACCTGCCCCGTTAATTATCCTAACCTGCCCCGTTAATTATCCTCACCTGCCCCGTTAATTATCCTCACCTGCCCCGTTAATTATCCTAACCTGCCCCGTTAATTATCCTAACCTGCCCGTTAATTATCCTAACCTGCCCCGTTAATTATCCTAACCTGCCCCGTTAATTATCCTCACCTGCCCCGTTAATTATCCTAACCTGCCCCGTTAATTATCCTCACCTGCCCCGTTAATTATCCTCACCTGCCCCGTTAATTATCCTCACCTGCCCCGTTAATTATCCTCACCTGCCCCGTTAATTATCCTAACCTGCCCCGTTAATTATCCTCACCTGCCCCGTTAATTATCCTAACCTGCCCCGTTAATTATCCTCACCTGCCCCGTTAATTATCCTAACCTGCCCCGTTAATTATCCTCACCTGCCCCGTTAATTATCCTCACCTGCCCCGTTAATTATCCTAACCTGCCCCGTTAATTATCCTAACCTGCCCCGTTAATTATCCTAACCTGCCCCGTTAATTATCCTAACCTGCCCCGTTAATTATCCTCACCTGCCCCGTTAATTATCCTAACCTGCCCCGTTAATTATCCTCACCTGCCCCGTTAATTATCCTCACCTGCCCCGTTAATTATCCTCACCTGCCCCGTTAATTATCCTCACCTGCCCCGTTAATTATCCTAACCTGCCCCGTTAATTATCCTAACCTGCCCCGTTAATTATCCTAACCTGCCCCGTTAATTATCCTAACCTGCCCCGTTAATTATCCTCACCTGCCCCGTTAATTATCCTAACCTGCCCCGTTAATTATCCTCACCTGCCCCGTTAATTATCCTAACCTGCCCCGTTAATTATCCTCACCTGCCCCGTTAATTATCCTCACCTGCCCCGTTAATTATCCTAACCTGCCCCGTTAATTATCCTCACCTGCCCCGTTAATTATCCTCACCTGCCCCATTAATTATCCTCACCTGCCCCGTTAATTATCCTAACCTGCCCCGTTAATTATCCTCACCTGCCCCGTTAATTATCCTAACCTGCCCCGTTAATTATCCTAACCTGCCCCGTTAATTATCCTCACCTGCCCCGTTAATTATCCTAACCTGCCCCGTTAATTATCCTAACCTGCCCCGTTAATTATCCTCACCTGCCCCGTTAATTATCCTAACCAAATCAAATTGTATTGGTCACATACATAGGGTTAGCAGATGTCATTCCTGTAATTAGGGTTGCAAAATTACCAGATAAAAAGATGAATTCTGTTTGTAGGGGTTTCAGGAATCTTCCGAATGTGATTTCTGGAAGACTTGGAAAGTGTATCAACCCTACTTCAAGTTCAAATATATTTGTCACATGCGCCGAATACAAGAGATGTGGACCTCACAGTGAAATGCTGACTTACTTACCTGCAAGTCACATTATGCAGGCTTGCAAAGTGATGTGTTATTCCTATTGGAATCCAGCCAGAAATAGGATATACAACAGTTGGAAATTCTATTCACCTGCCACCTGCATTCATAATGACTGCCACGGTTCAGAACAGTGTGAGGAGACGACCTGCATTCATAATGACTGCCACGGTTCAGAACAGTGTGAGGAGAAGACCTGCATTCATAATGACTGCCACGGTTCAGAACAGTGTGAGGAGACGACCTGCATTCATAATGACTGCCACGGTTCAGAACAGTGTGAGGAGACGACCTGCATTCATAATGACTGCCACGGTTCAGAACAGTGTGAGGAGACGACCTGCATTCATAATGACTGCCACGGTTCAGAACAGTGTGAGGAGACGACCTGCATTCACAATGACTGCCACGGTTCAGTGTGAGGAGATGACTGCATTCACGGTTCAGAACAGTGTGAGGAGACGACCTGCATTCATAATGACTGCCACGGTTCAGAACAGTGTGAGGAGACGACCTGCATTCATAATGACTGCCACGGTTCAGAACAGTGTGAGGAGACGACCTCATCCATTTCAACAAGAATAACCATTTTAGAAAGGGTGCAAAAAAACTAGATGATTAGTTTAGACATTTCTTATTGATCTTTGTGCAGCATAAGATTAATCAATAAATCACTTGATGTTCTGGCAAAAACACAGATTTTAGAAACAATTCACAACATCAACATGCAGTAGAGCATAATGTTGTTGATTTGACTTCTCATTTAGTTTGGAGTCCGTTTAAGTAATAATTACTTTTCATTGAACTTACTAGAAGTATTTGAGTTAAAAAAGCAGATGGTCTTACAGTGTTAAAACAACACTCTCCCCCAAATACTGTGTTATGGAATAAAACTACAAAGTGTAGCAGCATCATCTCTAATAGTTTTAAAGTCTGAATAACCCATGGTATTAGGGAACCAACGCTCTAGGAGTGTTAGTTTGTCAACACTTTGAACAGTGTTCGTTTAATACAACTATTTTGATGGGTCACATATACACATTAAGTGTTACATTTAACACTGTAGATGTAAAAATGTTGATCTGAATAATAATATCTAGGGTTAAAGTTATGGTTAGGTTTTATGACTTTGTTGTTGTGCCAGCTAGTAACCACTCTGCAGAACTGCCTCCACATACATGAGTCATCCAAATAAATGTCAACCCTACGAGCTACTGTATGTACTGTGATGTCTGAAATATACATTACTGGTGTAGATAATAATTAAATACAAGACAACAAGCTCTATATGACAGAAGTAACATTATAACGACTGGTTATTTCCAAAAGTGTATTTGTACATGAATCAATAATGCAGAATATTACATCAATTATACAAACCAAGCTTAGTGGTAAATCACTGCTTGTGAGTTTTACAGAATAATACAACACATCAAATGACACAGTTCCTTCAGAAAGTATTCACACACATTGACTTTGTCCACATTTTGTTGTGTTAAAGCCTGAATTGAAAATAGATTCAGCTGAGATGTTTGGGTCACTGGTCCACACACAATAGCCCATAATGTCAAAGTGGAATTAGGTTTTTCAAAGGTTTTACAAATAATTTAAAAAATAAACATCTTAAATGTCTTGAGTAAAAAAGTGTTCAACCCCTTTGTTATGACAAGTCTAAATAAGTTCATGAGTAAACATTTGCTTAACAAATCACATAATACATTGCATGGACTCACTCTGTGTGCAATAATAGTGTTTTAACAAGATTTTTAATGACTACCTCATCTCTGTACCCCACACATATCTGTAAGGTCTCTCAGATGAGCAGGGAATTTCAAACACAGATCCAAGGACAAAGACCAGGGAGGTTTTCCAAATGCCTTGTAAAGGGAACCTATTGGTAGATGAGTAAAACTAAAAGCAGACATTGAATATTCCTTTGAACTTGGTGGAGTTACTAACTTGAATTTGGGTGGTGTATCAATACATCCAGTCACTACAAAGATACAGGTGTCCTTCCTAACTCAGTTGTCAGACAGGAAGGAAGCCGCTCAGGGATTTCACAATGAGAACAATGGTGACTTTAAAACAGTTACAGAGTTTAATGGCTGTGACAGGAGAACACTGAGGATGGATCAAACACATTGTAGTTACTCCACAATACTAACCTTGACTAGTTTGATGGGGCGGCAGGTTGCCTAGTGGTTAGAGTGTTGTGCCATTAACCAATAGGTTCCTGGATTGAATCCCTGAGCTGACAAAGTAAACATCTGTCGTTCTGCACCTGAACAAGGCAGTTAACCCACTGTTCCCCAGTAGATTGTAATTGTACATTAAAATGAGCTCTTAACTGACCTGCCTAGTTAAATAAAGCGATATAAATAATAATAATTGACAGAGAGAAGAGATGGACGCCTGTAGAGTAAAACATATTTTTTAAACCACTACTAACAAGCCACACACATTATTTTATCCCTGTGGGGAACTAACATTTATTTACATTCACAGTCATATTTTCCCTAACCCTTACCATAACCCATAACACTAACCCAAACCTAACTCCTAACCCTTACCATAACCCTAACTTTAACCCATAACACTAACCCAAACCTAACTCCTAACCCTTACCATAACCCTAACTTTAACCCATAACACTAACCCAAACCTAACTCCTAACCCTTACCATAACCCTAACTTTAACCCATAACACTAACCCAACCCTAACTCCTAACCCTAACTTTAACCCATAACACTAACCCAAACCTAACTCCTAAACCTTACCATAACCATAACACTAACCCATAACACTAACCCAAACCTAACTCCTAACCCTTACCATAACACTAACCCATAACACTAACCCAAACCTAACTCCTAAGCCTTACCATAACTTTAACCCATAACACTAACCCAAACCTAACTCCTAAGCCTTACCATAACTTTAACCCATAACACTAACCCAAACCTAACTCCTAACCCTAACCATAACACTAACCCATAACACTAACCCAAACCTAACTCCTAAACCTTACCATAACCATAACACTAACCCAAACCTAACTCCTAACCCTTACCATAACCATAACACTAACCCATAACACTAACCCAAACCTAACTCCTAACCCTAACCATAACACTAACCCATAACACTAACCCAAACCTAACTCCTAACCCTTACCATAACCATAACACTAACCCAAACCTAACTCCTAACCCTTACCATAACCATAACTTTAACCCCTAACACTAACCCAAACCTAACTCCTAACCCTTATTTTAACCCCTAACACTAACCCAAACCTAACTCCTAACCCTTACCATAACTTTAGCCCCTAACACTAACCCAAACCTAACTCCTAACCCTTACCATAACTTTAACCCATAACACTAACCCAACCCTAACTCCTAAGCCTAACCCTAACTTTAACCCCCAACACTAACCCAAACCTAACTCCTAACCCTTACCATAACCCTAACTTTAACCCATAACACTAACCCAAACCTAACTCCTAACCCTTACCATAACTTTAACCCATAACACTAACCCAACCCTAACTCCTAAGCCTTACCATAACTTTAACCCCTAACACTAACCCAAACCTAACTCCTAACCCTTACCATAACTTTAACCCATAACACTAC
>NC_060183.1:10726648-10927412 GCF_021184085.1 Oncorhynchus gorbuscha | reverse complement strand
AGTGTTACAGTCTATTGTGCAATTTATGTTTTCGGTACTTGAGTTATGATTCCAGAAATGCTGTTCAGTTTTACATCCCGTTGTTGTTATCGTAGTTTTACAATCTTTTGTACAATCACATTTTCCTATTGTAGGTTTTGAGTCATGCCTCCAGAAATACCGTACAGTTTTACATCCCGTAATATTCTGATCTACATCACTGTAATCCACTCTACATGTCAGGTTGTGGTTCTGTCCTGCTACAACCGATTGATTTTCACACGTGACATTAACCCCTGGAAAACAAACAAGGACACGAATGAATGAACAAGCAACAGAATATCGGCTATCAATTAATTAAAGGATAAAAATGGATAATATTGGGTATCAAACTATATCAAGGAATGAACATGCAACATAATATCATAGCATTGTTCCTGTACAATTTTACATTATGATAAACGTGTTCATATACTGTACATACAATGACAAACGTGTTCATTCACATTCATATGTACATTCAGTGGTGTCCTGAAATGATTAACACCCTTCATAAAGATCAGCAATAATGACTGTACACTCTTAGAAGTAGAGCTGTCTGGAAGAACCTTTTGGTTTGACACACCAGCGGAACCTTTGCAGGTCCTTGAGTAACCCCCCTGAAAAGGGTCTCAGAGGAACCTCTGTGTAAAAGTTCAAACTGGAAACTTTTGGTAATTGTTGGAGGAAATTATAGTTGAAATGATTAATTATGTATACATTTAAAGTAGAACCATTTATTTTAATACTATTATGTTATGGTATGAAATGTATGGATTTTTGGTTAAACTAGGACCGAAAAATGTAGGTAAAACAAATTAATTGTCTGTACCTTGCGGGAAAGGGAGAAGGAGGGCATATCTTTTCAGACAGATAAGAATGTTTGTTTGATGTTCCATTAGTGGAGAAAAGTATACATACATTGTTTTATGAGGGGAGTAGAAGACATCTCCAGACCTGAAGACACAGCCTATTGTGTGGATCAGAGAGAGTGTGAGAAACTGATGACTTCATTTTATGTTCTCTCTTTAAAATGTAATGTTCTTTGTATTTTGGGGGAGTACTCTCTTGCATTAAACGCTGTTACCTGACTTTTAAGACTGGTCTCGATCTATTTCATGCAAAATGATAAATGTACAACTTATTATGAAATAGATAGTGTGAATTTGGTTTTGGCTACAAAACATGTAGGAATTTAGAATTCCTCTAACAGTAATGTGAGGGGTTAAAATGTGACCCTTTTAATTAACATATTTTAGAGGTGAGACTGTCAGATTAGAGGCATTGCTTATTGGAGGCGTGGCTTTTAGCTAGTTCAGTAAATGTATTGAACATTATATACATAAATATTGAATTTACATTAGTATGAGTCAATACTAGAAGCCTCGTTGGCAGTGATTACAGCTGTGAGTCTTTCTGGTACGTCTCTAAGAGCATTGCACACCTGGATTGTGCAACATTTGCCCATTATTCTTTTCAAAACCTTCAAGCTCTGCCAAGTTGGTTGTTGCTAGACAACCATTTTCAGGTCTTGCTACATTGTCCTAAACCGCAAAGAGTCAAATCCAATTCTGCTCACTGCAGCCGTGCGAGTTGGCAATATCGCGGGTGTGCAGATAACCAACAGCGATGCCACAGGCCAGGGAAGGACAAAGATGCAAGGGGGGGGTTGACGACAGTGTCCTAAACCGCAAATGTTAGCAGCCGTGTCTCAGATGTGGAGCACGTGGTCTAACAGGGACAGAATCAAGAGCTATGCAGTTACTTCCCTTGCTGTTTACAGAAGGGTCAGCAGCAATACAGGACTCATTCTTTATGGTGGCTGGGATAGAACCGATTTCGGGTTTGGATAGTCTGTGTGAAATACCAGGGGAAGGGATTCTAAAAAGGTAACAAGTTAAAGCTGTTAAGATCAAACAAGCAAACTCGCAAGCTCAGAAAGAAAAAATGGGGTTTTCAATTTCGTGGGACACTTTATTCCATCTCATTCTGAAGAGCCTTACAGAAATGACAAAGTCTACCACAGTGCCATCCGTTTTGTCACCAAAGCCCCATATACTACCTACAGCTGAACACAGCCCATCTGTAAATAGCCCAACCAACTAACTACTGCATCCTTATGTAATACATGTATCACTAGCCACTTTAACTATGCCACTTTGTTTAAATACTCATCTCATATGTATATACTGTACTCGATACCATCTACTGTATCTTGCCTATGCTGCTCTGTACCATCACTCATTCATATATCTTTATGTACATATTCTTATCCCCTTACACTGTGCATAAGACAGTAGTTTTGGAATTGTTAGTTAGATTACTTGTTGGTTACCACTGCATTGTCGGAACTAGAAGCACAAGCATTTCGCTACACTTGCATTAACATCTGCTAACCATGTGTATGTGACAAATAAATTTGATTTGATATCTGCAACCTGTATGGTCTTGTTGGCTGTATGCTCTCGTTGGCTGGTCCTCGCTACATATTCATCGCCAAACCCACTGGCTCCAGGTCATCTATAAGTCTTTGCTAGGCAAAGCTCCACCTTATCTCAGCTCACTGGTCACCCGTAGCACATGCTCCAGCAGGTATATTTCACTGGTCATCCCAAAAGCCAACACCCCCATTGGCCGCCTTTCCTTCTAGTTCTCTGCTGCCAATGACTGGAACAAATTGCAAAAATCACTGAAGTTGGGGACATATTTCTCCCTCACTAACTTTAAGCATCAGCTTACCGATCGTTGCAGCTGAACACAGCCCATCTGTAAATAGCCCAACCAACAACTAACTATTTCTGCTCTTATGCACACCAGTAATTTCTACTTGCACATCCTCATCTGCACATCTATCACTACAATGTTAATTGCTAAATTGTAATTACTTTGCTACTTTTGCCTATTAATTGCCTAACCCTAACCCTAACCCCTAACCCTAACCCCTAAACCTCACCCGTGAGCCCTGACCCTAACCCCTAAACCTAACCCGGTTAAATAAAGGTTAAATAAATAAAAAATAAAAATGTTGCCTTTACAAATCATGTCCAATAAATATCATTTACCACAGAGTGACTACAATCAAGTTGTAGAAACATCAAGGATGATCAATGGAAACAGGATGCACCTGAGCTCAATTTCAAGTCTCATAGTAAAGGTTCTGGGTACTTATGTAAATAAGGTATTTCTGATCTTATTTTTAATACATTTGCAAAAATGTACATAAAAACTTGTTTTTGCTTTGTCATTATGGGGTATTGTGTATTGATGATTAATTTTTATTTATTTTAGTCATTTTAGAATAAGGTTGGAAAGTAACAAAATGTGGAATGGGGTCTGAAAACTTTCCGACTGCCCTGTAGCTTAGTAGAACCCCCCTCTTGTTTAATGCACAAAAATGTAAGAGGGTAATTCTACCCAATGCAAACGCTGAGTGTTGGAGTGTGCCCCTGGCAAGCAGTAAAACAATATATAATACAAAATCTTGTCGTCTAGATTGCTTAAATAAGGAATGTGAAATTATTTTAACTTTTACTTTTGATACTGAAGTATATTTAAAACCAAATACTTTTAATCAAGTAGTATTTAACTGGGTGACATTCACTTTACTTCAGTCGTTTTCTATTAAAAGGCATCTTTTCTTGTATGGAAATTGGGTACTTTTTCCATCACTGGAATTTATACACCTCTGTCAGCATCAATGAAGCTACAAAACTGTCTGTGTTCAATCTGAACATGACAATACAATGACATTTAATCAAATGTCTTTTTTTCTCTCAACATGGCAGGGTTCATAAATATTGACACCAATGAAGATTCTTATTAATAAAGTATTGAAAGGTTTAGTATTTGGTCCCATATTCCTAGAATGCAATTTGACTCTTCAAACTTGTTGGATGCATTTGCTGTTAGTTTTGGTTGTGTTTCAGTTATTTTCTGCTCAATAGAAATTAATGGTAAATAATGTATTGTGTCATTTTGGAGTCACTTTTATTATAAATAAGAACAGCATATGTTTCTAAACACTTCTACAATAATGTGTTTGCTACCACGATGATGAATACTCCTGATTTAATTGTGAATAATGATGAGAGGGTCAAAGATCTTACCCCCAAGACATGCTAACCCCTCACCAATACAATAACAGGGGAGGTTAGTATGTCTCGGGGCTATGATCTTTGAACCTATAACTTTCTCACTCATAACAACCATAATAATGTATAAAGTGTGCAGTTTACCTTGTTTTTCTGACTGGACATTAGAAGTGAACAAACCGAGACTCAGAAACAGCAGAAGCATTTTGCCATGTGTCCTAAAGCACAAAGAACAAATACCACAAAACATGAATAGCTTATACATTAACCTACATTAACCTACATCAGATTGGACATAGACTGTATGCTTCAAGCAGTAGTTATATGTCTTGAAGGGACTGGAATTAACCACAGCCCTGATCTGTAGTCATGGCAACTGTGGAGCTGTAGTGATATTTAAGAACAGGTCAGCAGAAATTCTGGGTGAATCTGAATAGTTTTCCGTTTAAATGACTTTCCCTTTTGAAAGACCACATCCAAAGTATAAATACAGTAGTGTATACACACTTCAGCTTTAGAATAGACATTGAGAAAAATAGAGCTTTTTAGACTTATCTGCAAAAGTCAATGAGATAAAAAAAATACTTTGGCGTTGTAAAATGGGTATGAAAGGTTCTGAATTGCAACCTGGGGCTCCCCCCCCCGCACCAAAACTTCTCCCCCCTGCAAGCAATCTGCAAAGCCTGAACTTCTCCACATTTATGCATTTCCCTCTCTCCACAGCCTTAGTAGGCCTACCAAAGAAACACCCAGAGTTCAGCTGAATTCACCATCTAACACAGACTGTCATTAGCTCGGAGGAAAACAAAATAACCTTCTGAGATTGACTCTGAGAGTAATCATGAGATGTCCGTCAAGGTGACGTGACTAACAAATCCTCACTCACGCGTGTTTTAAGGGCTAGCAGGCACACAATAATCTAAGTAGGTAAGGATACTGTACTTACAAGCTTACAGCCTCTGAATGTTCTGCCATCAAATAAAGTTGTATTGTGCAGTGTCCCAGAAAATAACTGGGAGAGAAGAGATTGGGTGGAGACAGTGGAGACCCCCTTTCACAACCTCCACCCTAAATGATGCCAACTGTTGAGAAGGCATGCAACAAAGTTCTCTCTCTCGCTCTTTGTCTCCCTCTCTCGCTCTCTAATATAAGCACTGAAAAGGGACAAAGCCTACATAGATTTTTCTTATATCCCAGAGAGGAATAAACACCAGACTCAAGGAGAGTTCCCAAAGGTTTTTTAATGCTCAACATGTGTGACAATGACATCATAGATATACTTTTTTTTAGATAATAGAACTTAAAAAGGGACTATCTGCAATTGGTTCCTCCATTATTGGATTTGTAAATTATTTATATATTTGACTCGTCATGAAACTAGGCGTATGTCGCGGGTCACTACTTCACACGAGAGTCATTTGAACATAATGTTTGAACATAGTTTTTTATCAAAATGCGTTTTTAGGCAGAAATGCCTTAGAATAGAATGTCACTGCGACAACTGTTTGCCAGTTAGCTTGGGTGCTTGACAGCTGTTGCTAGGACAGAACACTCGGATCAACCCTTAAAGAGATTGGTGGAACTAAAGCTTAAGAGGTTGTGAAGGATGCTGAATGGGGGTAGAAAAAGAAGTGCTCTGCAGTGGGCACCAAAACATTCAAAAGCCATTTCCTCAAAATTGAGGTTACAAGTTGATCAATTTTCAAAGCAGAATAACTTTCCCATTGTTCCTCAAATGCAATGTATGACATACCATTTTTGTCCAATGTCAAAAACAGGATTTCAAATGTTGCTACATAAGTCTGAATACAAGCGGTTGGGCACTGATAAAGGAATTTAGAATTCCTCTATATTTTATTGCCAAAACCAAGTCAATTCGCACTCATTTCTAATTCATGATAAGTTGTAAGTTTATCATTTGCATAAATTAGCAAGAGACCAGTCTTAAAAACAAGTTCAGCATTTATTCTTGATGAGTACTGACCCAAAATACAAAGAACATTACATTTTAAAAAATGATGTCATCAGTTTCACACCCTCTTCCATCCTTACAATAGGTAGTATTCAGTCCTAGAGAAGTTTTACTCCCCCTCATAAACTACATTCCAACCTGTCTAAAAGATATACTTCTCTCCACTAATGGAATCCAACCAAAACATTCTTATCTGTTTGAAAAACTCTTATCCCTCCTCCTTAAACTTCCCAGGAGGCACAGACAATTAATTCATTCTGCTTACATTTTCAGTAACAGCTCAACCAAAAACTAATACTTTTCAAATCATAACATAATAGTATTAGAATAAATGGTTCTAATCAATAATGTATACATAATTAATAATCTAAACTATAATTTCCTCTAACAGGCACATACATCACTCCTTAATTGTCTAGTGTTGATTACGTTCCCTCTGGAGCCTCTAATTCCTGTTTTTAGCTGATAGCAGTGTAACCCGTTATGGTCCCTTTGTGGTCTGCTGCAATAGCCCATCCGTGACAAGGATCGATGAGTTGTTTCGTACCGAAATGTCGCTCTGCACACCACTGTTGTACTGCGCCGTTATTTGTCTGTTTGTGGCCCACCTGTCTTGAAGGTATCCCTTTGTCCGTCCAATGTAGAACACCTTGCACTGTGGACATTCCAATCTGTAGATGACATGAGTAGTTTTGCACTTAATGAAATGCTTGATGTGATATTCCATTTTAGAAGCTTTGCCAACAAAATACTTTTTCTGTGCAATATTTCTGCAATGGTTATACTGGTTGCGTTTAAGAGCTGTTTTCTGTCATGTTGTTTTAATGTTGCTTTAATTTGTTCGTTTTGAGAGACTCATTGCTAAGCACTTCCCCACCCAAAACACATTGTGATGCTCCTTGTTATTTTTCAAAGTTTTGTATTAGACCAAGAGAGAAACTCAATGCTGTTTTTGTGTTTCATGACAATTAAGCTCAGTCAGAACATGTGGCTAGCTTGAGTCCATTCAATGACAGCGGTGAGTGTTGGCGAGTGGGAATGACAAGTCAATAGCTGACAGGGCATCGTCTACTGCTGAACGACAGCACTGCAGTGTGTGGGTCGCGGAATGATCAAGAAAGTTGCTGAAAAATATCTGGTAAACCGCGAATCAAACGGACATCTCCCGCCCACTCACAACGCTACTACTTCGCAGAGAGCTCACTGAACAGAGAGTGCAGATGCACTTGACCAAATCAATGTCAGTTATTCATTAAATAATTATACATTTACTCTGATACTTCAATAAAAGGCTAATTTAAACACTAAACAGTACTGGACCCAGAATTTACCCTTGCTGGACACCTTTTGGTAATATCCAGGAAACCTGATTTAACACCATTAGTAAATACACATTGAGTTCTGTCAATTAATTTTAAAACCAGTTCCATACGGCCTGGTCTAGCCTAATTGATCACAAGGGTCACCACCTATGTGAAGGGGGAGAACATGGGCCACCTTCCAAACCTTGGGGAGAGTACCAGATATAATCGTCAGGTTACAAATATGTGTTAATGATTCAGGGGGACAGAGAGCTGAAGCAAAAATGGATCCAGGATATTAGCCCCAGTGCTCAATTAAACCACTTTCTCTCAAATAAAAAGCCTGACGAAAACAAAAATTATGATTTTAAAGCATCACTTATACAATTCTTCTCAGTTATGATGCGAGAGTGAGACATAACTTGCGTAGGCAGGGAAGACGAGGAATTTGTCCCCTTCATTGCATTTGCTGTTTTCCAACATCGCCAGCAGAGTCAAAGATAAAGATTAAAAAGTAGCTTTCTTCATCGAGATCGTGTTTCTACATTCTCGTAAAGATTGCCAGTTCACTACAGTCAATTTTCCTAGCCCCAATTTCTCATCTGAAAGAGCTCAGATAGCTCTGAAGAAAACCAAGGTTAATGTCATGCTCTGATTCTGAATTGTTTAAAAAGGTCCTGTTTATCTGCCAGAGGAATACATTTGGAGGATTCATTTCTAATCGGCTAAATCAGAGTAGAACATGTCAAGCTCCCTGTAGCTCTAAAATAATGCATGGATATTCAAAGTCTAAATATATTCTACAGTTTTCCCATCAAGAAAATAAATATTCTGTAGCTTATTATTTATAATAGCTTGAATGTCATCAGGCTTTGGGCAAGTCATGAGGTTAAATCATGTCCTCTGTTTATCTCGCTCCTCTCCTCTGTCACTCCTGTCTCTCCTGTCCTCTTTCCTCTCCTGTGTCACTTCTCCTCTCCTCCGTCTCTCCTCTAAAGCACGCGGACATTGCGACACTCCTGATCAAGTTCAACATGTGAGAACAACAGTCACAGACAAGTGGCCCTTCACCCCTCTCCACGAGGGACAGACCACACTTGACCTGGCCACAGCACACATCCTTCTTCTTCTGCTAGTGTGAACAGTAGATAGCAGGAAGACTTCAGAAGAAGTGTTACCATCAGTATTGCCCGATTCTCAAAATAAACAAGAGACCTCATGTTTTTGGCTCAAAATGTTAGACATGGTGAATGTAGACATGCATTTTATCTTTCTAGTTGTTTCTGACTTATGACGTACTCTGCTCGCTAGAATTCCCATCCAATATATTTTTACACACGTGCCTGTGGAAACCGCTTTTCACCAAGTACCTCTCCCTCTGACCATATCCTCTTCCTTCCTCAGGCTTATTTCCATGCACTGTTGATGGACACTACGCCTCCAAACACAGAGAACAGGAAACACCAGCACAGATCAAACTGATTAACCTCAGGAGGGAACAACAGGCATTGCTCAACCAGCGTTTGATTCGGCCCATTTATCACTCATCCTAATGGATTTAATACATAATCGTTCAGCGGATGTATTTTGACATTTTGTGTGTATTTCTTAGAGGGTGGCAGGTTAGTTGGGGGCTGTTCTGAGGGGCAAACAGTTTCATTGTGTTTAATAGCTGCTCATAATTAGTTATCAGTTATTACGTATGAAAGACTAGCTGCGGATATTGTTGTTTTTGTAACTGACAAATCTCTAATCATATCCTGAAATAGTGTCCCTCAGGGCTGCAATGTTAAACGTCAACATGATGGAAGGGGGCTGCTTAAATTCAAGATGTCCGCCAGTGATACTGAACTTGTACCACTATGGGAGAACATTCTCTCTGATTGTAAAGGATATCAAAACATGTGGACTGTTGCTGTTCCATCTCTGCCTCAGATTCAGCGATCTAAGAGGGCTTTAGGTCAGAGAAATGTTGAATCATCCCTTTTTGGAAATGAGATAACTGCTAGTTGTTTTAGATGCAGTTAGGGGTAATATGATTAAATATACTTGAGTTATAGAATACTTTAGATATATGAAAAATATTAAATAGGGCATTGATATAGAGTTGGTCCCCCCTTTTGCTGCTATAACAGCCTCCACTCCTCTGGGAAGGCTTTCCACTAGATGTTTTACTGAGATCGCTGTGGAAGAACTTGACTGGCCTGCACAGAGCCCTGACCTCAACCCCAAACACCTTTGCGATGGAGAGGTTCAAACCAACTTAGTACACATGTCAATCAAGAGCTCTCTTTGGGCAGACCCAGCCGTTGTGCACAGACAAGTTGTATTAGCATGATTTAGCATAATGAATGAATCATTACCATTTTGTTTCGTTCATGTGACTGACCAATACTGTTTCATAACATTTGACAGACCAATACTTCACAAGGCTTCTTTCTCTCTAAGCTGAGACCTTGAATCTGAGATATTTTTTGTTTGTTCTCAAAACATGGTCGTTCGTTCTCAAAACACGGTCTGGGTGTACTGCCAAATTGCAGCTACTGATAGTAAGGATTTGTACAGTCAGCCACTTGCATGAACACAGAAAGTAGTTATAAGAAAAGCACAAACATTAAAATTCCCATTACAGGATTCAATTGTGATTTTGAGGTCACAGGTCTACACACAATAGCCCATAATGTTAAAGTGGAATTATGTTTTTCAAAAGTTTTACAAATGAACATCTGAAATGTCTTCAGTCAAAAAGTATTCAACCCCTTTATGACAAGCCTAAGTAATTTCAGGAGACAACATTTGCTTTACATAATAAGTTGCATGGACTCACTCTGTGTGTTTTCCAAATGCCTTGCAAAGGGCAAGTATTGGTAGATAAGTAAAACAAAACAAAAATCAGACATTGAATATCCCTTTCAGCATGGTGGAGTAATTAATTAACTTTGGGTCCTAACCCAGTTGCCAGAGAGGAAGGAAACTGCTCATGGATTTCACCATGAGGCTAATGGTGACTTTAACCCTACTGCTATGTATACAATTTTGTTCAGGCACATTCCCATTCATCAGATGTACACACTTCCGCTCCCAGACCCCCACATACATGTGTGTTTGAGCACACATACATTCACCTCACTCCCCGCCTTGTCTTCCAATGCAACCCCCACGGGAACCTTTCCCCCAATAGAATCTTACCCCCACGGGAACCACACCTATTGGCATTCTCACAAATAATCGCAACATTGTTTCAATAAGATATAGATATTTTCTTGCAGCTCTTGTGTATATAATGCTTTTTTGAGGCCCTGCTCACAATTCATTCTGTGGCAGCACAATGACCAAATGATATACTGTACGTGAGGCTCTTGATCATACAGTGCCTTGCAAAAGTATTCGTCCCCCTTGAACTTTGCGACCTTTTGCCACATTTCAGGCTTCAAACATAAAGATATAAAACTGTATTTTTTTGTGAAGAATCAACAACAAGTGGGACACAATCATGAAGTGGAAGGACATTAATTGGATATTTCAAACTTTTTTTAACAAATCAAAAACTGGGCGTGCAAAATTATTCAGCCGCCTTAAGTTAATACTTTGTGGCGCCACCTTTTCTTCTTTTCAGGGCCCTGCGGAGGTTGTCGGTACATTCCGTTCAAAGAATGGGAATTTGTCCTGGTCTTCATCCCCACCTGAGAGGAGAGGTCGGCTGTCTGCTTAAAATGTTATTCTGTTGACCCCGGGGCCAACGAGATACGCCATATCCCGGGTGGATGACATCAAATCCAGCCACTATTTAAAAATGTGAAATGGTTTTAAACAAAAGTCCTTGTTAAACTTTGACACAAAGTAGTCTGTGATAAATTGCACAATATGTTTCATCTGAGTATTTGTTATAGTCAAACTAATCCATACATTGTTTTATTTTAGTTGTATGAGCTCAAGTCAAGAGGTCTACAGGCCATAAATAGCACATAGAAGTTCAAAACTTGTAATATTCACAAGAATTTAAGTTGACAAAAATAACTAACACAACATTAGGTGATACTATATGTATTATTATAGATTTATAAGCAGCTATAATGGGGCAGTCATTTTGGACTGGAAACATAGAAACATAGACTGTGATGGCTGTGATAGGAGAACACTGAGGATGAATCAAACACATTGTAGTTACTCTACAATACTAACCTAATTGACAGAGTGAAAAGAAGGAAGCCTGTACAGAATAAAAATATTCCAAAACAAATTAATACTGCAAAAAACACGGCAAGGCAATTCAATTTTTGGCCTGAATAGAAAGTGCTATTTTTGAGTAAAATCCAATACAACACATTACTGAGTACCACTCTCCATATTTTCAAGCGTGGCTGCATCATGTTATGGGTATGATTGTAATCGTTAAGGACTGGGGAGTTGATCATGATAAAAAAATTAACGGAATGGAGCTAAGTACAGGTAAAATCTTAGAAAAAAAAACTTGACAAAAACTTGTCTGCTTTCCACCAGACACTGGGAGATTAATTCATCTTTCAGCAGGACAATAACACATTTACATTTACATTTAAGTCATTTAGCAGACGCTCTTATCCAGAGCGACTTACAACACAAGGCCAAATCTACACTAGAGATGCTTACCAAGACAGTGAATGTTCAGGAGTGGCTGAGTTAGTTTTGACTTATTTGAAAATCTATTTTAAAAAATTATAAAAATCTATCGCTTCACGTTCTTAGGAAACTATGCAGTATTTAGTTTTTTATGTATCATTTCTTATATTATTACCCCAGGAAATCTTAAGTCTTATTACATACAGCCGGGAAGAACTATTGGATATAAGAGCAACTTCAACTTAACAACATTACGACCAGGAATATGACTTTCACGAAGCGGATCCTCTGTTTGGACCACCACCCAGGACAATGGATCAGATCCCACTAGGCGACCCAAAACAACGGCTCCGCAGAAGGGGTAGACGGAGTGGTCTTCTGGTCAGGGTCCGTAGACAGGCACATCGCTCCCGAGTATACTACTCGCCAATGTCCAGTCTCTTGACAACAAGGTTGATGAACTCCGAGCAAGGGTAGCATTCCAGAGAGACATCAGAGACTGTAACGTTCTTTGCTTCACAGAAACATGGCTCACTCAAAAGACGCTAACGGAGTCGGTGCAGCCAGCTGGTTTATTCACGCATCGCGCCGACAGAAACAACCATCTTTCTGGTAAGAAGAGGGGCGGAGGGGTATGCCTTATGATTAACGAGACGTGGTGTGATCATAACAAAATACAGGAACTCAAGTCCTTCTGTTCACCTGACTTAGATTTCCTCACAATGTCGACCACATTATCTACCAAGGGAATTCTCTTCGATTGTAATCACCGTATATATTACCCCCCCAAGCAGACACATCGATGGCCCTGAACGAACTTTATTTGACTCTATGCAAACTGGAAACCACATATCTGCATTCATTGTAGCTGGGGATTTTAACAAGGCTAATCTGAAAACAAGACTCCCTAAATTGTATCAGCATATCAATTGCGCAACCAGGGCTGGTAAAACCCTGGATCATTGTTATTCTAACTTCCGCGACTCATAAGGCCCTCCCCCGCTCTCCTTTCGGAAAAGCTGACCACGACTCCATTTTGTTGCTCCCTGCCTACAGACAGAAACTAAAACAAGAAGCTCCCGCGCTCAGGTCTGTTCAATGCTGGTCCGACCAATCTGATTCCACGCGTCAAGACTGCTTCGATCACGTGGATTGGGATATGTTCCGCATTGCTTCCAACAACAACGACAAATACGCTGATTCGGTGAGCAAGGTCATTAGAAAGTGCATTGATGATGTCGTACCCATAGCAACGATTAAAACATTCCCAAACCAGAAACCGGGGATTGATGGCAGCATTCACGTGAAACTGAAAGCGTGAACCACTGCTTTTAACCAGGGCAAGGTGACAGGAATCATGACCGAATACAAACAGTGTAGCTATTCCCTCGTAAACATCAAACCAGCTAAGCGTCAGTATAGAGACAAAGAAGAGTCTCAATTCAACGGCTCAGACACAAGAGGTATGTGGCAGGGTCTACAGTCAATCACGGATTACAAAAAGAAAACCAGCCCCGTCGCAGACCAGGATGTCTTGCTTGAGGACAATACAGTGCCATTGACACTGCCCGCAAACAAAACCTGTGGACTCTCCTTCACTGCAGCCGACGTGAGTAAAACATTTAAACATCTTAACCCTCACAAGGCTGCAGGCCCAGACGGCATCCCCAGCCACGTCCTCAGAGCATGTGCAGACCCGCTAGCTGGTTTGTTTATGGACATATTCAATCATTCCTTATCCCAGTCTGCTGTAACTGAGCTAAACAACCTCAGGAGGCTGAAGAAATTCGGCTTGTCACCAAAAGCACTCACAAACTCCTACAGATGCTGTGGTGGCAAATCGGTTCAATTATGACGCACTCAAGAACTGTGAAAATCAATAGGCTTTTAATAACAAGGTATCGCAAGCCGGAGTGGTCCGCGGAACACACCTTTCCAGAGATCTTGCTCTGCATTTTTAGTGTTTCCAGCTGTCCCATACTCTCATGGCCTTCCTTTGGCTTCCTGTCCTATACAATAGACAATGCATTTTACCAGACAATATTTGTGTTGTTCCATATATGTACATAATTTCTCCCATAATGCACAATTGAGAGCATCCTGTCGGGCTGTATCACCACCTGGTACGGAAACTGCTCCACCCACAACCGTAAGGCTCTCCAGAGGGTAGTGAGGTCTGCACAACGCATTACCGGGGGGGGGGGCAAACTACCTGCCCTCCAGGACACCTACACCACCCGATGTCACATAAAGGCCATAAAGATCATAAATAATAATAATAATATGCCATTTAGCAGACGCTTTTATCCAAAGCGACTTACAGTCATGTGTGCATACATTCTACGTATGGGTGGTCCCGGGAATCGAACCCACTACCCTGGCGTTACAAGCGCCATGCTCTACCAACTGAGCTACAGAAGGACCACGGACAACAAGGACAACAACCACCCGAGCCACTGCCTGTTCACCCCGCTGTCATCCAGAAGGCGAGGTCAGTACAGCTGCATCAAAGCAGAGACCGAGAGACTGAAAAACAGCTTCTATCTCAAGGCCATCACTGTTAAACAGCCACCACTAACATTGAGTGGCTGCTGCCAACATACTGACTCAACTCCAGCCACTTTAATAATGGGAATTGATGGAAATTGATGTCAAATATATCACTAGCCACTTTAAACAATGCTACCTAATATCATGTTTACATACCCTACATTAATCAACTCATATGTATATACTGTACTCTATACCATCTACTGCATCTTCCCTATGCCGTTCTGTACCATCACTCATTCATATATCTTTATGAACTTATTCTTTATCCCTTATACACACACAAGTGTAAGGTAGTAGTTTTGGAATTGTTAGGTTATTACTGCATTGTCGGAACTAAAAGCACAAGCATTTTTCTACACTCGCATTAACATTGCTAACCATGTGTATGTGACAAATAACTTTGATTTGATTTATTTTAAGCTTAGGTTTAGGAGTTAGGTTTGGGTTAGTGTTAGGGGTTAAAGTTATGGTAAGGGTTAGGTTTGGGTTAGTGTTAGGGGTTAAAGTTAGGGTAAGGGTTAGGAGTTAGGGTTGGGTTCGTGTTAGGGGTTAAAGGTATGGTAAGGGTTAGGAGTTAGGGTTGGGTTAGTGGTTAAAGCTAGGGTTATGGTAAGGGCTAGGAGTTAGGGTTATGGTTAGGAGTTAGGGTTATGGTAAGGAGTTAGGTTTGGGTTAGTGGTTAAAGTTAGGGTTATGGTAAGGGTAAGGAATTAGTTGTGGGTTAGTGTTAGGGGTTAAAGTTAGGGTTATGGTAAGGGTTAGGAATTAGTTGTGGGTTAGTGTTATGGGTTAAAGTTAGGGTTATGGTAAGGGTTAGGAGTTAGGTTTGGGTTAGTGTTAGGGGTTAAAGTTAGGGTTATGGTAAGGGTTAGGAGTTAGGGTTGGGTTAGTGTTAGGGGTTAAAGTTAGGGTTATGGTAAGGGTTAGGAGTTAGGGTTGGGTTAGTGTTAGGGGTTAAAGTTAGGGTTATGGTAAGGGTTAGGAGTTAGGTTTGGGTTAGTGTTAGGGGTTAAAGTTAGGGTTATGGTAAGGGTTAGGAGTTAGGTTTGGGTTAGTGTTAGGGGTTAAAGTTAGGGTTATGGTAAGGGTTAGGAGTTAGGTTTGGGTTAGTGTTATGGGTTAAAGTTAGGGTTATGGTAAGGGTTAGGAGTTAGGGTTGGGTTAGTGTTAGGGGTTAAAGTTAGGGTTATGGTAAGGGTTAGGAGTTAGGTTTGGGTTAGTGTTAGGGGTTAAATTTAGGGTTATGGTAAGGGTTAGGAGTTAGGTTTGGGTTAGTGTTAGGGGTTAAAGTTAGGGTTATGGTAAGGGTTAGGAGTTAGGGTTGGGTTAGTGTTAGGGGTTAAAGTTAGGGTTATGGTAAGGGTTAGGAGTTAGGTTTGGGTTAGTGTTAGGGGTTAAAGTTAGGGTTATGGTAAGGGTTAGGAGTTAGGTTTGGGTTAGTGTTAGGGGTTAAAGTTAGGGTTATGGTAAGGGTTAGGAGTTAGGGTTGTGGTAAGGGTTAGGAGTTAGGTTTGGGTTAGTGTTAGGGGTTAAAGTTAGGGTTATGGTAAGGGTTAGGAGTTAGGGTTATGGTAAGGGTTAGGAGTTAGGTTTGGGTTAGTGTTAGGGGTTAAAGTTAGTGTTATGGGTTAAAGTTAGGGTTATGGTAAGGGTTAGGAGTTAGGGTTGGGTTAGTGTTAGGGGTTAAAGTTAGGGTTATGGGTTAAAGTTAGGGTTATGGTAAGGGTTAGGAGTTAGGTTTGGGTTAGTGTTAGGGGTTAAAGTTAGGATTATGGTAAGGGTTAGGAGTTAGGTTTGGGTTAGTGTTAGGGGTTAAAGTTAGGGTTATGGTAAGGGTTAGGAGTTAGGGTTGGGTTAGTGTTAGGGGTTAAAGTTAGGGTTATGGGTTAAAGTTAGGGTTATGGTAAGGGTTAGGAGTTAGGTTTGGGTTAGTGTTAGGGGTTAAAGTTATGGTAAGGGTTAGGAGTTAGGTTTGGGTTAGTGTTAGGGGTTAAAGTTAGGGTTATGGTAAGGGTTAGGAGTTAGGTTTGGGTTAGTGTTAGGGGTTAAAGTTAGGGTTATGGTAAGGGAAAAATGACTTTGAATGTAAAGAAATGTTAGTTCCCCACAAGGATAAAAGTGTGTGGCTTGTTAGTAGTTGTTTTCAAAAAAAAAATTTGCAAGTTAGTGGAATTAGTTTCTGTTTCAAATCACTAATAACAGTTATGCACTGACTTGACTAGTGTAAATACCACTACAGTACAATGCACATTTATATGGACTAATGTATTGTTACACATTGCCACTAACATACAATTACTGAGAATGTGAATTAATCAATATAAATAATTATATATTATAATAATTACACAATTATTAAAAAGCCTTAAAGGACAATATTCATCTGTATAATCAACACCAAAGCTGGAAGATAACATGCCGGTCTGCCTAAACTGCATTGGCATAACCTTTACTAAGCTGGTTTAAAAAGGAAGTTGGTTTTGGTCTGCACAGTGCCTTCAGAAAGTATTCATACCCCTTGACTGAATTCAAAATGGATTAAATCGATTTATTTTCTCACCCATCTACACACAATACCCCATAATGACAAAGTGAAAACACATTTTCAGAAATGTTATCAAATTTATTGCAAATTAAATACATTAATAGCTCATTTGTATAAGTATTCACACCCCTAATTCAATACTTTGAAGAAGCACCTTAGGCCAGTCAGTTAATATCAAATTCTTATTTTCAATGACGGCCTAGGAACAGTGGGATAACTGTCTATTCAGGGGCAGAACGACAGATTTGTACTTTGTCAGCTCGGTGATTTAAACTTGCAACCTTTCAGTTCCTAGTCCAACACTAACGACTAGGCTACTCTGCCGCCCCAGTGTTTACAGCTGTGAGTCTGCAAGAGATTTTCACACCTGGATTGTTCAACATCTGCCCATTTATTCTTTAAGCTCTGCCAAATTGGCTGTTGATCATAGCTAGAGAACCATTTTCAGGTCTTGCCATAGATTCACTGTCTTCTTGGTAATTGGCCATGGGTTATTGTCCAGCTGAAAGGTGAATTCATCTCCCAGTGTCTGAGGTTCTTTTTTAGGCAAATCCAATACACTTTGTTCAGGACAAAAACTTAATTACTTTGCCATGTTTTTTGCAGTACTACAATAGTGCCTTGTTTCAAACATGATGCATGTTTTGGAATATTTTTATTCTGTACAGGCTTCCTTTTCACTCCTATTTACCTTTATTTAACTAGACAGGTCAGTTAAGAGCTCATTTTAATTTACAATTACAATCTACTGGGGAACAGTGGGTTAACTGCCTTGTTCAGGTGCAGAACAACAGGTTTTTACTTTGTCAGCTCAGGGATTCAATCCAGGAACCTATTGGTTAATGGCACAACACTCTAACCACTAGGCAACCTGCCGCCCCATCAAACTAGTCAAGTTTAGTATTGTGGAGTAACTACAATGTGTTTGATCCATCCTCAGTGTTCTCCTGTCACAGCCATTAAACTCTGTAACTGTTTTAAAGTCAACATTGTTCTCATTGTGAAATCCCTGAGCGGCTTCCTTCCTGTCTGACAACTGAGTTAGGAAGGACACCTGTATCTTTGTAGTGACTGGATGTATTGATACACCACCCAAAGTTAAGTTAGTAACTCCACCAAGCTCAAAGGAATATTCAATGTCTGCTTTTAGTTTTACCCATCTACCAATAGGTTCCCTTTACAAGGCATTTGGAATTCCAAATTCCAAATTCCCTGCTCATCTGAAAGACCTTACAGATAATTGTATGTGTGGGGTACAGAGATGAGGTAGTCATTAAAAATGTTAAAACACTATTATTGCACACAGAGTGAGTCCATGCAATGTATTATGTGATTTGTTAAGCAAATGTTTACTCATGAACTTATTTAGACTTGTCATAACAAAGGGGTTGAACACTTTTTTACTATGCATGCTCTACTGCATGTTTGTGTTTGTGAATTGTTTCTAAAATCTGTGTTTTTGCCAGAACATCAAGTGATTTATTGATTAATCTTATGCTGCACAAAGATCAATAAAAAATGTCTAAACTAATCATCTAGTTTTTTTGCACCCTTTCTAAAATGGTTATTCTTGTTGAAATGGATGAGGTCGTCTCCTCACACTGTTCTGAACCGTGGCAGTCATTATGAATGCAGGTCGTCTCCTCACACTGTTCTGAACCGTGGCAGTCATTATGAATCATTCACACTGTTCTGAACCGTGGCAGTCATTATGAATGCAGGTCGTCTCCTCACACTGTTCTGAACCGTGGCAGTCATTATGAATGCAGGTTGCAGGTGAATAGAATTTCCAACTGTTGTATATCCTATTTCTGGCTGGATTCCAATAGGAATAACACATCACTTTGCAAGCCTGCATAATGTGACTTGCAGGTAAGTAAGTAAGCATTTCACTGTGAGGTCCACATCTCTTGTATTCGGCGCATGTGACAAATAAAATAAAATAATTTGAGGTAGGGTTGCAAAATCTTGATACATTTTCCAAGTTTTCCAGAAATCCCATTTGGAAGATTCCTGGAAACTCTACAAACAGTTTTTGTTTTTTTATCTGGGAATTTTGCAACCCTAAATAAAGGCCTGACGTGGCCTGTAAATCATCAGTGTCAGGCCAATAGTAATGTTACGTTTCATACCATGCTCTGAGGCGTGCGTCAAAAATGCTAAGTATCCATCTTCGAAGCAGTTTGCCGATACGTGTTTCACTTTATCAGAAGCTTCGTTTGATCACATGCTTTTTCTAACTGTGTTACAAAATTAGATATCTCACATAAAACTGGGCTTCACTGAGTTCATTTAATGCATGACTGCCATTTTATGTCACACACACACACACCGACACACACACACCGACACACACACACCGACACACCACACACACACACACACACACACACAGACACACAGACACACCGACACACCGACACACACACACACACACACACACACACACACACACACACACACACACACACACACACACACACACACACACACACACACACACACACACACACGTATCCTATTTAAACCTTTACAGTACAAATCCTTTATTTTAATCCCCTCATCTTTACAGTCAGGCCCAGTGTATGGAGTCATAGTGACAGAGAAAGGACAATGTGGAGGCAGCAACAGAACAGATGCTATGACCCTGAGGTCATTTCCTATCTGTGGGAACAAATCATCAGTGTCCTAACACCCCTGCATCTGTATTGGTTATATAAATAACACATTGTGGGAAAACTTCTGGGAAATCCCACACTGGACCAGAACATTCCAATATGCTGTAATTGTAGATCACAATTCTTGATGATTCCTTGATATTAGGAAACGCCTGTTGGTGCCAGTCATTGATCAGTCCATTGATCCCAGCTATGGTCACTTCCAGTTTTATGAGATTTATGGTCTCGAAAACAGATGATTTGTTTACACTGTAGGTTAGGAAAGCTTAACATGACAACAAATCTCTAGCCACTTTATTAAAAATTGGATGTAATAAATGTATCACCAGTCACTTTAAACAATGACACTTTATATATATAATGTTAACATACCCTACATTACTCATCTCACGTGTATATACTGTACTCTATACCATCTACTGCATCTTGCCTATGCCGCACAGCCATCACTCATCCATATATACAGTGGGGAGAACAAGTATTTGATACACTGCAAATTTTGCAGGTTTTCCTACTTACAAAGCATGTAGCGGTCTGTCATTTTTATCATAGGTACACTTCAACTGTGAGAGACGGAATCTAAAACAAAAATCCAGAAAATCACATTGTATGATTTTTAAGTAAATAATTTGCATTTTATTGCATGACATAAGTATTTGATACATCAGAAAAGCAGAACTTAATATTTGGTACAGAAACCTTTGTTTGCAAATACAGAGATCATACGTTTCCTGTAGTTCTTGACCAAGTTTGCACACACTACAGCAGGGATTTTGGCACACTCCTCCATACAGACCTTCTCCAGATCCTTCAGGTTTCGGGGCTGTCGCTGGGCAATATGGACTTTCAGCTCCCTCCAAAGATTTTCTATTGGGTTCGGGTCTGGAGACTGGCTAGGCCACTCCAGGACCTTGAGATGCTTCTTACGGAGCCACTCCTTAGTTGCCCTGGCTGTGTGTTTCGGGTCGTTGTCATGCTGGAAGACCCAGCCACGACCCATCTTCAATGCTCTTACTGAGGGAAGGAGGTTGTTGGCCAAGATCTCGCGATACATGGCCCCATCCATCCTCCCCTCAATATGGTGCAGTCGCCCTGTCCCCTTTGCAGAAAAGCATCCCCAAAGAATTATGTTTCCACCTCCATGCTTCACGGTTGGGATGGTGTTCTTGGGGTTGACCTCATCCTTCTTCTTCCTCCAAACACTGCGAGTGGAGTTCAGACCAAAAAGCTCTATTTTTGTCTCATCAGACCACATGACCTTCTCCCATTCCTCCTCTGGATCATCCAGATGGTCATTGGCAAACTTCAGACCGGCCTGGACATGCGCTGGCTTGAGCAGGGGGACCTTGTGTGCACTGCAGGATTTTAATCCATGACGGCGTAGTGTGTTACTAATGGTTTTCTTTGAGGCTGTGGTCCCAGCTCTCTTCAGGTCATTGACCAGGTCCTGCCGTGTAGTTCTGGGCTGATCCCTCACCTTCCTCATGATCCTTGATGCCCCACGAGGTGAGATATTGCATGGAGCCCCAGACCGAGGGTGATTGACCGTCATCTTGAACTTCTTCCATTTTCTAATAATTGCGCCAACTGTTGTCACCTACTCACCAAGCTGCTTGGCGATGGTCTTGTAGCCCATTCCAGCCTTGTGTAGGTCTGCAATCTTGTCCCTGACATCCTTGGAGAGCCTTTTGGTCTTGGCCATGGTGGAGAGTTTGGAATCTGATTGATTGATTGTTTCTGTGGACAGTCAGTGGGCAAACGTACGAAATCATCAGGGGATCAAATACTTTTTTCCCTCACTGTATATCCATAAAAATTATGCCAGCTGATTCATGATTTCGACTGGTTGAGAAACGCTGTCTGCCGGTCTGTCTCGTCCCGACCCCCGACACATTCATTACTACGGGACAGCTGGAGATCGAATTTGAATATTGACATATTGAAATGTTGCAAATGTCGTAGAGACAGACAGCAAGGTTTATACAAATCTCTGCTGTTGTAAACTAAATGTTGGTCTACAAGAAATGTGAGATAATGTCTGGAATTGATTTGAGATGCTTTGTATAGTGGATATCAAATTGCCTGGCTGGGCTGATGAGACAGTGGATTGCTCAGTCAGATGGAACACAGTCAATAGGCATTTTAACGTCATAGATTTAGCTGGTGGAAACGTGAAAAAAAGTTAGCTTATAACAGTGAACCTTTTTTGTAGGATACACAAGGCAATTGTGGCATATTTTGGTTAAACTAGCCCCAATTCAATGGAATCGCAATCCTCTGCATGCACAGTCTGCAAGGTTAAATAAATATAAAACTGTAAAAGTGCATTCTTCCATCTAGTCAAATGGCTCCCCAGACTATTTGCATTGCCCCCCACTCCCTGTTGTCACCTATGCATAGTCACTTTAATAACTCTACCTACATTTACATACTACCTCAAATAACTGGTGCCCCCGCACATTGACTCTGTATCAGTACCCCCATGTATATGGTCTCGCTATTGTTATTTCACTGCTGCTCTTTAATTACTTGATACTTTCATATCTTATATCTCATTCTTAACTGTATATTTTTAACTGCATTTTGGTTACGGGCTTGTAAGTAAGCATTTCATTTCACACCTGTTGTATTCGGCACATGTGACTAATACAATTTGATTTGGCCATTTATTGCTGTTGACAACTGTAGCATTTAGCTAAACTAAAATGTATTTAAAGCCAATTCATTTATAAAGCCCTTCTTACATCAGCTGATATCTCAAAGTGCTGTACAGAAACCTAACCCTTTTCCAAGAAACACCCAGAATTGCAATTACATCATACTGGAATTTTCTGGTCCATGCTGGGACCCCTAAATTTTCCCACTCTTGTTTTAGTTCATTTAAACCAGACAGCCACAGGGTCTAACATCCTGCCAAAACCGGACATGTTGATTTTGTACCCCCACTCTAGATTACAATCAGGCTACACACAATGGAATATCAAAATAAAGTCTGAACCAAATATATTCATTTGGGGACAGGTCGAAAATCATTCAACATTTATGGAAATATAGCAACTTGCCATTGCTAGCTAATTTGTCGTGTGTTTATAAACAATGGGTTGTTATTTGACCTGAAATACACAAGGTCCTCTACTCTGACGATTAATCCACAGATAAAATGGTCAACCCAATTCCTTTCCTCTTCCTTCCTTCCTTCCTTCTTCTTCTATGAGGTTTAATGGCGGTTGGCATCCAATGTGTTGCATTACCACCACCTACCAGACTGGAGTACATCTCCCTTGTACATTGCTTGAAAAATAAAAATTTACTAAATACATGTTGTTGTTTTTTTAAAACTTTATTTAAGTAGGCAAGTCAATTAAGAACAAATCCTTATTCACAATGGCAGCCTAGGAACAGTGGGCAGAACAACAGATTTTCAGGGATTTGATCTAGCAACCTTCCGGTTACTTGCCCAATGCTCTAACCACTAGGTTACCTGCCACACCTCCAATATTACTCACTAATTTCAAAATTATATAAAATAAAATGAGGACCAGCCTACTCCACTAATTAAAAGTATTTACTCCTACCTCAGGCCAACACCCTGACAGGATGGGACACCACCACTTAACACATCCTGTAACTCTTCTGGCGTCAAGTCTCACACACCCAAATACCTCAAATGCAGCTGCCACCACAACCTCTATGTTCTGAGATTTATGTTCCATCCCTGCAGTATATTTCATAACCATTGTTATAAATGACAAAAATCCAATCTTACTGAAACATATATCACTTGTTGGTTTATCTCTCTATACTGGTACAGATCTACTACTCACACCACTCCTCCCTCTGTACTGGTACAGATCTACTACTCACACCACTCCTCCCTCTGTACTGGTACAGATCTACTACTCACACCACTCCTCCTTCTGTACTGGTACAGATCTACTACTCACACCACTCCTCCCTCTGTACTGGTACAGATCTACTACTCACACCACTCCTCCCTCTGTACTGGTACAGATCTACTACTCACACCACCACTCCTCCTTAACCCATCTTCCTCTACTTTCTAAACTGCCTCAGCATATGACAACTTCTTCACTACTCTAACCCTGGAAACCTCAACCTGCCTCTCTCACACGGGACATGTCTGATCCCCAGGCCCATGGGCACCCTTACAATTAACACATTCCACTACTTTCCCCAATACTACACATTCCTTTGTCTCGAGCCCTTCTGCACACTTCTCACACCTACAGTAGGAACCTCCCTCCTACACACTGCTGCCACATGCCATCTGTAACACCTAATGTAATATGCCCTTCTGCACATTTCTCACAGCTTGAATCCTCCCTCCTACACCCTGCTGCCACATGCCCATAAGCTTGACACCTGTAACATCGTAATGTATTCGGCACATAAGCTAGTACAGGATAATTGATATATCCTCACTTCACTTTGTCGGGCAAAGACTCAACTTCAAAACTCAAAGGAACAGACAATGACTCTTCTGTTTCCCGACTCTCGCCATCTTTCCCCTCAGCTGGTCAACGTTTATATCTGCTACCCCAGGTATCACTCCTTTCCTTGGTGCCCTTTTCTTGAGAATGAAAAAAAAATGCTCTCTTCTGGCCCATATTTGTTTTACTCCGAGCATTCTCCCTCTGACCAACAGAAACACAATTATCACTAGATCACTTCTGGTTACCCTCACCGATCCCACGTTACCCAACTCTTTTTTTCACCCTCTGTGAAACCAAAAAATGGACTCAGGCTTCATTCTAACTTCTTTGGACTTTATATGGCTATTGGCAAACAACCTTACGGTGCATTACTACAACCGACTGGAGTGTGGGTGTCAGTTCATCCACACCCCACGTGGGTAAATGCTCCTAAAAACCAATGAGGAGATGGGAGAGGCCGGACTTGCAGTGTGTCGAGCGTCACAAATAGAACCTATTTCTATTTTAGCCCATGAACAGGAAGTTAACCCATTGTTCCTAGGCCGTCATTGAAAATAAAAATGTATTCTTAACTGACTTGCCTAGTTAAATAAAGGTAAAAAATAAAACATGCTCAAACTCACACTTTTGATAGACTTAAAGGGGCAATCTGTAGTTGCTACATCAATTTTTGGACTTAAAAATATGTATATCTATCGATTCTTGGAGAATATCAGTTATAAATGCCTCATGAGCTTAGTTCAACTGTCACACCCCATCAGAACCCCAAATGTAAGCTTGTTTTACTCCAATGTTTGTAAACATTGTACATTTAAACGCTGTATAGCCTCATAACATGGTTCAAATAATTTTGATATCATTGATGGTCCGTCCTCGCATCCATAGCTCTGTCTATTAATCTGAGTGGTTACATTTCTCTAGGCCCATCCCTCAGCTTTTTACCAGAACAGAGGCGAGGAACCCGTTTTCTTATTGTTTCATCTGTGGAGTTGCCCTTTAAACAGCTGCATATTATCAAGATAAAGTGTCACCAACTAAAAGGTAAACAAGAGGCCTGTACCAAATGGCATTCATTTTTCACATGTAAATAGCACTTTTCAGTAGTGCTCAAAGCATGCCATTCCATGAGCGCAGCATATTTTTTTCCAACTCGAATCCATGAGCCCAATCATTCCTCCGTGACAACAATATCATGAAAAACAAAGTAGGGCTGGCTAATAAGTCCTTAGTTTTGGGGTCATGCTCAGTTTAAACAATTTGGCAAATGTATACTGCCATATTTCAAAGTCCTATTCAAGGGGTATAACATTTATTGAAATGACTGGAATTATGATATACTTTGGTTATTCATGTAAAGATATAATTGAATCGTATTATTATATGTAGTAGAAAGCAGTGAGTTAGAAGAAGCCTACATAGTCAACAAAGTCAAATGTAACATCCATATATGGCCAGCCATGTAAACGTTAATATTGATTTATCCTGCAATAGATGTCGTTCAATTCGTGACATACATTGTTGTCTTCTTCTAATGTCTCTTAAGGGGAAAGTAATCTAAAAGTAACGGAATGTAATCAGAGAACTTGGATTACCCAAACTCTAAGGTAAAGTTACGGATTACAATTTGGGACAGGTTCCTAGTAACGGAATCAAATGTAGAAAGTAACCTGACCCAACTCGGCTAACCTGCCATGTAAACAACCATCTGGAGCGACAAATCATCAGTTTTACCACACTGGCAACAGTTCCCAGCTGGTTTAAAAATAACTCTTTTCTCTTTAAAAAAAGGGGAGAATTCAGGGAGAAACAAGTCAAAAGTGCACAAGAGAGCATCTAGACAAATACATTTCATAGAAAAAAAATGCTTTATTATATTATCATCCATCACCATAATTGGACTGTGTGTGTCCATCCAGATTGCACACATCAGTAGATTCCGTAGGTGTGCTCCTTTCCGTCTCTGTACCTGTCCAGGTACCGTAGGGGCTGTCCATGAGGGTACTTCACCTGAGGAGGGTGGTACACAGGAGGCCGCTCAAACTCAAACACGGGCTCTTTCATGTCTGAGGGACCAAGAGAGAGAGGATGGGTGAATCTCATGTCAGTCCACCCCGACGACCACCCCGACGACCTCCTAAGAGAAAAGACGATCGATGCGTTCCACATTGCAGCCGACTTAAATGAGGAGTCAAGGACTGACTGATCTATACATTTACATTTAAGTCATTTAGCAGACGCTCTTATCCAGAGCGACTTACTATAAATCACCTTGCATCATAAATAACTGCTCAATATTGTCCGTAGGTCAGTCACAATTTACCCATAAAAACATCATGTTTTTCCTGCTCTCAAACATGGCCTAGTGTTCGTGAGCAATAATTCCATGGTGAATAGTGGCTAAATGGTCACTGACAGTCAGTCCGCAGCAGGTGTCTGCACTGTCGGCTGCAATGTTGAAAAAGCCCCATGTTGGAAGGCAATCAGATCCATTACAACATTATAGCCGATGATGTCACCTCTCACGGATAAGAGGACGGGCGGGTTCTTCCTTCAGATCCTGTAGTCTATGGACACTTATCACAAAAATCAACCACGCAATTAAATCCACACACTAAAGCGTTCACAGAAAGAGTATAACTCAAAGTCTACGATTTTCTTGTAAAGAGACATGTCTGCAATCGCTGAACTGCAATAGAGACAAGATGCCACAGCACACACATTGCAATGAGTGTGTACCAAAGTATACTGAACAAAAATATAAAATGCAACATGTAAAGTATTGGTTTCATGAGCTGAAATAAAAGTTCCCAGAAATGTGTTTGTATCCCTGTTGGAAAGCATTTCTCCTTTGCCAATATAATCCATTCCCCCGACAGGGGTGGTATATCAAGAAGCTGATTAAACAACATGCTCATTACACAGGTGCACCTTGCGCTGGGGCCAATAAAAGGCCACTAAAATGTGCAGTGTTGTCACAACACAATGCCACAGATGTCTCAAGTTGAGGGAGTGTGCAATTGCAGGAATGTCCACCAGAGCTGTTGACAGAGAATTTAATGTTAATTTCTCTACCATAAGCCACCTCCAACGTAGTTTTAGAGAATTTGGCCGCATGTCCAACTGGCCTCACAACCACATACCGTGTGTAACCACACCAGCCCCTCCACAACCGGCTTCTTCACCTGCGGAATCGTCCGAGACCCGCCACCCAGACAGCTGATGATACGGAGGAGTATTTCTGTCCTTATGTGGTGAAAAACTTACTCTAATTGGCTGATTAGCCAAGTGGGTGGACCTATGCCCTCCCAGGCCCACCCATGGCTGCGCCACTTCCCAGTCATGTAAAATCCCTAGATTAGGGCCTAATGAATTTATTTCAATTGACTGATTTCCTTATATGAACTGTAACACAGTAAACTCATTGAAATTGGTGCATGTTGCTTTTATATATTTTTTGTTCAGTCAAATTGCCAGCAACATTCCCAAAGGTTCAGGCAAACTAATAAAACTTGTGTGCACTTACCTAGTATGTTATGGAAAGTGTGGGTAACAGACTGGTCCCACTGACTCTGGAAGAAGGAGAGGCCTGCTGGAGTCATGCTGTCCTGATGCTTCCTGTAGAACTCTACCGTCTTAAAGCTCCGCTCTGACAGAGACAAACTTGGGGAACAGGGGGGGGGAGGGGCATGTTACCATATGTGTTCGTCTGTTTGGGTACCCTATGGAATGAACGGATTGATGATTCATGTCATGGAGCGCGAGTGACACCTGTATATGTCCTATTCCTCACCACGGCAGCGGTCGGATGTCTTCATGGAAGTCGATGGTTTCTTCCTGTCTGAACAGGATGTAAACATAGCGGTGAAAGCCAGTGCCCTTAGCAGGGATCGGGGCCAGGTATGGACACAGCTCCTCTCCTGAGGTCACAGCCCCACCTGGGATGTTCCCACTGGAAACAAAGGGAGGATGTCAATGACTCGCTTTTTTTTTGGCAACCAATTTCTGATTGTTTGAAATTGGTTTGAAATTGGAGGTGTAAAAATATTCTGAAGGTAACAGAGATCATCATCAATTAAAAACATATTTAAAAAGGGTCATCATCAGCCTAGTTAAATAAAGGTTATATTTATATATAAAAAAAACATGTGTTTTTTAATCATCATCATCGTATTGATGGTTGAAGGAGTAGGCAAACCCCAGACTATTTAAACCACTTAAAAGTTTGACAAAAAGCACAATACAATTATCATTACTGCAATACTCACACCAGCCAGTGCACATACTCCCCTTCACTGTCCAGCAGATGCTCATCTGAAACAAAGAAATCATTGTTTTAAACACAAAACATGCAGTAAATGTTTATTTAATGATACAGTGCCACCATGTGGACATGTTAACAACTGAATTATACAATTCTTGGTATTTTCTGATGGTGTGTGTGTCTGACCTGGGCTGGTGAGCAGCAGTGTCCATATGGAGCCCTCCTCTGCCTCAAAACTGACCTGAGGTGCCTCAGCAGCCTGTTAAACACAGAGGTGAGGAGGTGAAATAGGAGAATACATAAACATATGGGTTAGCGCCCAACCCCCTTGGGTTGTGCCGTGGCGGAGATCTTTGTGGGCTATACTCGGACTTGTCTCAGGATGATAAGTTGGTGGTTGAAGATATCCCTCTAGTGGTGTGGGGGCTCTGCTTTGGCAATGTGGGTGGGGTTATATCCTTGCCGTTTGGCCCTGTCCGGGGGTATCATTGGATGGGGCCACAGTGTCTCCTGACCCCTCCTGTCTCAGCCTCCAGTATTTATGCTGCAGTAGTTTATGTGTCGGGGGGCAAGGGTCAGTTTGTTATATCTGGAGTACTTCTCCTGTCTTATCCAGTGTCCTGTGTCAATTTAAATATGCTCCCTCTAATTCTCTCTTCTCTCAGAAGAGCTGAGCCCTAGGACCATGCCTCAGGACTACCTGGCATGACGACTCCTTGCTGTCCCCAGTCCACCTGGCCGTGCTGCTGCTCCACTTTCAACTGTTCTGCCTGCGGCCTGACCTGTTCACAAGATGTGCTACCTGTCCCAAACCTGCTGTTTTCAACTCTCTAGCGGTAGAGATACTCTTAATGATCAGCTATGAAAAGACAACTGACATTTACTCCTGAGGTGCTGACTTGCCGCACCCTCGACAAGTACTGTGATTATTATTATTTGACCATGCTGGTCATTTATGAACATTTGAACATCTTGGACATGTTCTGTTATAATCTCCACCCGGCACAGCCAGAAGAGGACTGGCCACCTCTCATAGCCTGGTTCCTCTAGGTTTCTTCCTAGGTTTTGGCCTTTCTAGGGAGTTTTTCCTAGCCAGCGTGCTTCTACACCTGCATTGCTTGCTGTTTGGGGTTTTAGGCTGGGTTTCTGTAAAGCACTTTGAGATATCATCTAATGTAAGAAGGGCTATATAAATACATTTGATATGCAGGATTCTGGGGGCCAAAAAAAAAAAGAAAAGTGTCTCTGAACAAAGGTTTCATCTGTCCGTAAATCAGTTCTGAAAACTACAGCATCCACCCACGATCCGTTTCTCTTACCTCTGTGGGGGTCAAGTGGTTCCCATAATGTACTTGTGCTGGGCTATCCTGGCCGTAGCTGACACACAGTGTGAAGCGGGGGTAGAAGTAGGCCATGGCGAACAGATCCTTGAAGATCCCATAGTGATCTGCTAGCCTCTGGACATGGTACGGGCCGCTCGTCTCCTGCCAGCCTGCCTGCACCCGATCCAGGGAGACCTTAACTGGAAAAACAACATCCATATTAGATCAAGATGACCCCGTTAGTCTTTGAAATTAAGCTAATATGTCTGGTTTCTGTATGGTATTCAAAAATATCAGGCCGAGCTGGGGGAACTTACAGGTGCGCAGACGCATGGCTCTCTCCAGCTCTATACTACGTCTGTTCTCCTTCACCACCCTCTTCCGCTCCCTCGCTTCCTTCACCCTGGAGGGCCGACAATGTGGCAACCCAATGTTGACTCGCTCCACATCTGGACCAGAATGACATACAGGAGAGAAAACTGAGCACGCCAGACAATAAAGGGTTGAAATGTCTTCTGTGTCAGTTGACATTCATCTTTATACTTCAAATCTTCTAAAAACTGGGCTGATAACACTACTTGTCCTGCAGTAAACATACTGTAGGAGGGCACATTATTAGGTAAGTTATTGTGTCAGTGTATCAGAAAATACTGCGCACCACGCCCAGGGTCCTCTTGCTCCTGATACTGTCTGTAGGTCTTCCACCAGGCTGGTGTGTTCTTCGCCTCCTCTGCTTTCTTGAGGTAGCGTGTGTAACTGCGATACTTTTCGAGTGATTCCAAGTTTTTGTAGTCTATGTCCTCATTTGGCATTGGTCCCAATGGAGCAGACCGTCGGCATAAAATGGCTGAAAATCACAAACACATATTACCAGAATAAATATGATATGCAAGTAACGTAGGGAGTAGCCACTAGGCAGCTAGCTAACGTAGCTATGATCTGCAACCTTCCTTTCGGTATTCGCTTGCGAGAGGCTCGTCATTCTAATAATTCCTGAATTTGGACTCATATATCTGTCCACAATAACATCGTACCTGCAGTTCCAAATGTCCTGGCATTGCTGACCCCTATATCTGTGCCCGTTCGCAGCACAGAGGAGCAAAGCATACGCAACGCCATTTTGGTGGTGAATGACGAAAACTGTAACATCCGGCATGTGGAGTATAGATAGCTACGTATGATATTTACGAGTACTTCGTCATCATATGGCGCCTCATATGTAATTTGGCGAGGCGGATTCCCAGCTACTGTATTCAAATTAGATGCCCTATATTAATTTATTACACCGGTGAGCTACATTTACTTTAAGATGGAATCTTAGAATGACAATATGTTAAGTGTTTTACCTTTGATTCATAGAACTGTACTCATCTTTCGACTTGATAGTTGTCTTTATACTGTAATAATGGTTACAAAGTAGCTAGCTAGCTAGCTGGCTAAGTAGTAGCTACTATGATTTCCATTAATTTGATGTAGGCTTGTTAGCTACAAACTGCTGGCTTTGCTATAGCAGGGCTCTATGCTTACCTAAACTGCATTTGTGCGCCTAAGTTGAAAAATGTAGGCACACACAAATACATTTAAGAGCACAATGAAAAATATTTGCGATATTAAAGCCAGAATCCTTCATTTTTTTCTAGGTGCATTGCTACTCCTGAAATAAAATTCGGGGTCACACAGCATAATATGTAGGAGCCAGTGAAGGCTGCTGAGGGGAGGACGGCTCACAATAATGCCTGGAACGGAGTACATGGAATGGTATCAACCATATGAAAACCATGTTTTTGATACCATTTCATTTACTCCTTTCCAGCCATTATTATGAACGTTCTCCCTCAGCAGCCTCCACTTGAGCCCTGTATAGCCTATGTAGCATCGTGTGACTCATGCAATGACATCCCATAATGGAACGTTGAGTTGCTGATAAGGTCCAGCTGTCGTCATGGTCCTTCTTCAAAATGACTATTTTTCTAGTGATGCTGCCGATAAGAAGGCCAGTATACAGTAGGCCAGTGTTCTGCCCCTGAACAGGCACTTTTCCGAGGCTGTCATTGAAAATAAGAATTTGTTCTTAACTGACTTGCCTAGTTAAATAAAGGTAAAATAAAAAAATACAGTAGACCAGTATACAGTAGGCCAGTATAGTATTCAGTAATGGTTGGGTTTTCAAGTGACATTATGACAACTACAGTATGCATGAAGCAATCTTAGAATCAATATTGAAAGCCATATCCATGTAATGGAGCTACTGTATCAGCAACCCACATGTCCTACTTCTCCCATGAATTTCTCTCCACAGACCTGAAGGGGAGTGTTCTGTACACAGATACACTGTAGTGATGGAGTCCCACAATTTGTCCTGCATCATTTGTTTGGATCCCTTCACCGTCCCAGTCACCGTCCCAGTCACCGTCCCATGCGGTCACACCTTCTGTCGAGACTGCATCACGGCTCACTGGGACACAAAGTCCATGTCCGATATGCCCTGTCTGCAATGAGAAATTCACCACCAGGCTTGTCCTGAATCGCAACGTGTCCCTGTCCTCTCTGGCTGAGGCCTCAGCGAACAGTGCCGGTGCATCCGGTAGAGACACTGTACCAGTTATGAGGGGCGACATGGCCAGAGCCATGACCCTGATTCTGTGTGACCGACACAAGAAGCCCCTGGTGTACTATTGCCGGACAGACAACGTGTGTGCTGTGAGTGTGCCATCTCTGAGTGTAAGAACCACGAGGAGGTGCTGGTGGAGTGTGAGAGGGAGAACTGAGAGGTGAGTGTCAGACAGACCTTATGTAACTCCTATGCTTTTGTGGATGTCAACGAGATTAACACATAAAATATGTTCTGGGGGCCTCCCGAGTGGCACAGCGGTCTAAGGCCCAGCATCGCAGTGCTAGATGCGTCACTACAGACCCTGGTTCGATCCCAGGCTGTATCACAGAGAGCCATGAGGCGGCACACAATTGGCCCAGCGTCGTCCGGATGTCCTTGTCCCATCGTGCTCTAGCGACTCCTTGTGGCCGGCCCGAGCGCGTGCACGCTAACTTCGGTCGCCAGCTGTACAGTGTTTCCTCCGACAAGAAGCAGTGCGGCTTGGCAGGGTCGTGTCTCGGAGGACGCATGGTTCTCGACCTTCGCCTCTCCTGAGTCCATACGGGAGTTGTAACTACCAATTGGATATCATGAATTGGGGGAGAAAAAGGGGTAAAAATAATTCTGCCCCAAACCCATTGGCTGCCTGTGACCCAACACTTAACTTCTGGAAAACACTGACTATATACACACTATATCCTGTCTGACAGGGACTACCTGCGGTCAACATTTGTGTGCTGCAGCTGTCGTGGAATTTAATTCATATTCTACTACACACTCAATGTGGTATTGTCCGTCTGTTTCCACAGTCACTACTGTGGAGGAAGAGTGTGGAGGTGGGAATATGTATAGAGGAGACTGAAAGGAGCTGGGCTGACAGAATATCGCCAAAGCCAAGGTAAAGTTTTTTAAATTTTTTTATAGTGACAGTCAGTACACTGGTGAAAGTACCAACATAGTCAATGGAGAGGCCTACATTGAAAATAGTGGTCCTTCTGTAGCTCAGTTGGTAGAGCATGGCGCTTGTAACGCCAGGGTAGTGGGTTCGATCCCCGCGACCACCCATACGTAGAATGTATGCACACATGACTGTAAGTCGCTTTGGATAAAAGCGTCTGCTAAATGGCATATATTATTATTATTATAAAATAGGTTCCTTTTCCTAGTAAAGTAGATTTGACTGTGTGTGACGGTCATGGAATTTTGGGATGACAGTTATTTGTCATTCAAAAGTCTGACAGTTGTCAAATGAACAAATCTGTTGATGCTGGTGTGAACACTGCTCACTGCATCCACGTTGCTTGACATAGGACTAATATGTAAATATATACTGAAGAAAATAATAAACGCAACATACGCAACTTTTTAAAATTATACTCTTATTTATATTAACAGTAGCGCCCTGTTTTCAATACAAAGAAAAAAACACATATAGCCACATATATACAGACACAAGACATATACAGTACACATTAAGAAAAACAATCACAATTAACATTTAAAATATCAGAAATTGGTGGAGTGTGAGAAGCTAATTTTGAATTTCCCCAGAGGCACCAGAACATCCCGTTCTTATTGTTGTTTTTTCTGTAAATGGTTTGACATGTAAGGTACGGCATTACTGAAGGCGCATTTTCCGATCTGTGTAGAAACTAGGGGGAAAACCAGGTCAATGTAATTCATGGACCTAGTTTTCTAATGAGTAATTCTAACAGATTAGATGTCAGATACATTGGACGTGTTTGCATTAATGCTTTATACAGTTGGAAGTCGGAAGTTTACATAAACCTTAGCCAAATACACTGGAATTGTGATACAGTGAATTATAAGTGAAATAATCTGTCTGTAAACAATTGTTGGAAAAATTACTTGTGTCATACACAAAGTAGATGTCCTAACCGACTTGCCAAAACTATAGTTTGTTAACAAGAAATTTGTGGAGTGGTTGAAAAAATAGTTTTAATGACTCCAAGCTAAGAATATGTAAACTTCCCACTTCAACTGTAGATAACATAAAACATGCAACAACTTCAACAATTTTATTGAATTACAGTTCATATGAGGAAATCAGTCAATTGATATTAGGCTTAAATCTATGGATTTCACGTCTGGAGCTGGGAGGGCATACGCCCACTTGGGAGCCAGACACAGCCAATCAGAATACGCTTTTCCCCACAAAAGAGCTTTTTTACAAATAGAAATAGTCCTCAGTTTCATCAGCTGTTCGGGTGTCTGGTCTCAGACAATCCTGCAGGTGAAGATGCTGGATGTGGAGGTTCTGGGCTGGCATGGTTACACATGGTCTAAAACGGCACATTTTAGAGTGGCCGTTTGTCCCCAGCACAAGGTGCACCTATGTAATGACCATACTGTTTAATCGGCTTCTTGATATGTCACACCTGTCAGATAGATGGACTATCTTGGTAAAGGAGAAATACTCACTAACAGGGATGTAATCAAGTTCGTTGCCAACATTTTAGAGAAATAAGCTTTGTGTATGAAACATTTCTGGGGTCTTTCATTTCAGCTCATGAAACATGGAACCAACACTTTACTCGCTGTGTTTATTCCATATAATAAGCGTTTCAAATGAGCTCATCAAGCCTCATGAATATCAGCTCCCAGCCCACTCAACCTGTCTTTTTAGACTTCCTGGTAGTAAGACATGAATGTAATTCAAAAACAATTGAGCATTTGTATCCAAAACATATTATGGGTGAAATTTTTGTCACTCAAAAGGAAGGATGTTAAAAAAAGTTTGCCAACATAACCATGATGTATTGCCTATCCGCTGTTTTAGAGCCAATTGTGACTAATATGAATCTTCTCACAAGCTCCCTCCACAGACCGCTGCACTCTGACCCTCGTACAGCCAACAGTCACCTGCTACTCTCCCAGGAGCGCTGCGCCGTGTCCCCGCCCACGAGACTCACCCAGACCACACCTGGCAGGTGCTCTGCTTCCAGGGCTTCAAACACAGAAAGCAGTACTGGGAGCTGGAGGTGTCCAAGCCATGGGCCTGCCTGGGGGTCAAAGTGTGATGGCCATGGTAGCCCAGAGCAGGGGGTCAGAGTGTGAAGGCCATGGTAGCCCAGAGCAGGGGGTCAGAGTGTGAAGGCCATGGTAGCCCAGAGCAGGGGGTCAGAGTGTGAAGGCCATGGTAGCCCAGAGCAGGGGGTCAGAGTGTGAAGGACATGGTAGCCCAGAGCAGGGGGTCAGAGTGTGAAGGCCATGGTAGCCCAGAGCAGGGGGTCAGAGTGTGAAGGACATGGTAGCCCAGAGCAGGGGGTCAGAGTGTGAAGGCCATGGTAGCCCAGAGCAGGGCTATTCAACTGACAACAGGGGGGGGAGCAGTGTAACTGGCTTCCAGGTCTAGAGTTGAGTTTGGGGACTATAGAATTGCACCTGTGTCTTTTGAGACTTCCCAACATAACCTTTGACCCCTGCATATCTCCCCTAGTTCACCTATGAGGGCATCCCCAGGAAGGAAAAGGGAAAGAGTAGCATGGTGGTAATGAACGATCTGTCCCGGAGCCTCCAGCTAGATGAGGATCATAACCTTTGACCCCTGCGTCTCTCCTCCAGTTCACTTATGAGGGCATCCCCAGGAAGGAAAAGGGAAAGAGTAGCATGGTGGTAATGAACGATCTGTCCTGGAGCCTCCAGCTAGACGAGGATCAGCTGAACGCCTGGCGCAGCGGGCACCGGGAGACGGTGGCTGGTCATTACAACCACATTGTAATGCTGCTGGATTACGAGGCCGGAACGCTGACGTACTACGAAGACAGGCAGATGAGGCTGCATTCCTTCTACTGTGCCTTCACTCAGGAGCTGTTCCCCCGCCTGTCTGATAGGGGAGGGCGTCAGCGTCACCCTCTGCTCGCTGTGACGACAACACGCAAGGGAACAACTGAGCTGACACTGTCATAAGGGACTAGTCTTGCAAAGCTGATGAGTGTTGTGATCTCGCCTTACTGTACAGATGTTTTTACAGTCCTGTTGTGGGACTTGGACTTGAACGGGAGCGACTAGTATTTGATTTGATTTAGTAAGTACTTATGTGACACGGGACTCTTCTGCACTGTTAATGTTCTGAAATATGGGATCACTCAGGACAGTGGACTAGTCTTCGGGATACTGTTGTGGACTTGCAGGTTCTCAGAACCGTGAGCACAGTTAGGAACTGGAAATGACTACTGTGCGGGAAACTGGTTTTCCTTAAGAGAAGGGAAAAGCACATGTCTAGGGTCCCTAAAGGCCGAAGAAATTTCACAGAAGTTCCTGTTGGATTTCTAATGGAGCTGATGTTAAATGTTTTTCACTACTTTGTGTTGGAAGTTGGAACTGGACAAATATGGTATTTAAAATGTGGTCTTCCGAATTAGACAGCTTGTTGTTTTGTTAAACAAGACAATGACGTAGCGTATAAAAAAAGAAATACAGAAAGTCAGGTACCCAGGCTTGCATCACAATGTGTACAGAAAAATGCACTACTGTCAAATGAATAAAATGGACACACTTCACATCACAAGATCAGTTTAATAAAAATTCAATCCATATTAGTTACAATTGAGCCCATGCTTTGGTCTTTTTAATAATATATTTGACCATTTCAAATGAATTAATCAATAAATTAGTGGGAACTTGAAATAAATATAGCCATATCTGACTTTTTTTTACTATACACATAGCCATGGCAGGCGCAAAGAGGCCCGATGCATAGCATTCTGAAAGTGCAAAGAATCTTCCAGCTGCATTGTGCCAGAGAGAAAGAGAGATGCCCAAATATTAAGGTGCTCAGATCAGAGTCAGGAGACTGACCTCAAACATGTCAGTGAAGGACACACCACAAGAGAAGTTGATAGCCATCAGTGTAGTTAGATGTGAGAGATGTGACTATTGATCTAATCTGTTAGTCCAGAACACTGCAGAGTGATGTGATGCAAGGAACTATTTCATTTGTTTAATTTCCTTGATGTGGTGGGTGAGTGAGTTCTAGAATGTTCAGAAGAGTGACACAGGACATGACATCATAGGGCAACTGCTCTATATACACACACATGAAGTAGCAGTAGTCGCAGATAGCTAAGATCATCTTTCCATGTAGTTTGATAGTTCAACTAGGATCAGGGATTCTTAGTGTTCTAGATAGCCGTCCACTATACCGGACATTTTGGTTCCTATCAACACAATGGGAAAGTCTCAAATTACACTATATTCCCTTTATAGAAGGGTGTTATTTCAGATATGTAAATTTTCAACAAAGACCTGGTCCAATGATCTACTGCTATCTTCTCATTAAAAGTTGTCACATTAAAAGCCTGTACAGAGAAATAATAAATGAAATCAACAATATACAGCCTTTCGCTAGCCCCTGGAAAGCTGAGAAATCACAGTCCTGTTCAATTAGTCATCAACGGTCTTCTGAAATAAACCAGGTTCTCACCAAAACGACCTGCTAAACCTTGAGCCTGCATGCCTGTCCGTTTCTGCTCTAGCCAACTTGCCGTTGTCTGATCTGGCAAGAAAATGTAGTGTTTGGCAATGCAGAAAAAGGCAGGTACCCAAGAATACTACTAAACCTCAGTCAAAAACACCTCCGTCTTAACCTAATATTCCCCTTTTCCCTGACATCTTTGGCTCAAACAAGCTACAATCATATTATCAACCACTAGAAAAGCTGTAAGTAACACTGTTTAGTTAAAGTCAGGTGGAGAGAACTGTTTAGTGGAACTCAGAAGGTAACTGCCTGTACACAAGCTAGGGAGAGTGGAGCTGACATAGCTAGCTGGTTGTGAGTTAAGAGACTGGCCAGAGGAGGGGAGGAGAGGGGGGGTGGAGTGACTTAAAAACGGAGCAAGGTAGACCGAGAGGATATAGACCAAAAGGAGGGGTTGGTGGAAGAGAAAGGAGGAACAAAGACATCATAGGGATAGAGAGATGGGGTGGTGGTACAGGCCGTGTGAAGGAGGGGTGGGAGCTGAGATACAGGCTCTCTACTGGCTCTTCTTGTCTTCAGTAGGGGAGTAGGGGGGTGGGTTGTCCTGGAGAAGAGGAGAAAAACACATTACAGATATACACAGTATGGAGGACAACAAACTGAGTTAAAAGCACTACAGTGTGCGCCCGTTAGTCCTGTGCCGCTTCCTGCACAGCATTCATTGGCTGTACTCTGACCTGCTCTTTGTTTATTGGTCGGGCAGCTGTCTGCATGAACCTCCCGCAATGACCCTGCCTCTCCTACCTGATGCTGGGCCTCTCCTACCTGATGCTGGTACAAACTATTTAAATATTTTTTAAAAATGAGGAGAATCCATACCCTTCTAAATCAGAACGTATTTTAATTACAGTACCAGTCCAAAGTTTGGACACCTACTCTTTCAAGGGTTTTTCTTTATTTGTACCATTTTCCACATTGTAAATTTTTTTTTTTTTAAATGGTGAAAACCAACAACAAAGGTGTTAAATATATATATTTTTTTCATCTTTCAATGCAGCCACCCTTTTCCCACTTTATACACTCTTGGCATCCTCTCAACCAGCTTCATGAGGTAGTCACCTGGAATGCATTTCAATTAACAGGTGTGCCTTGTTAAAAGTTAATTTGTGGAATTTCTTTCATTCCTAATGCGTTTGAGCATTGTAATTCGTTTAGAATTCAAGGCACGCTTAACCAGCATGGCTACCACAGCATTCTGCAGCGATATGCCATCTCATCTGGTTTGTGCTTAGTGGGACTATCATTTGTTTTTCAAAAGGACAATGACCCAAAACACACCTCCAGGCTGTGTAAGGGCTATTTGACCAAGATAGAGAGTGACTGAGTGCTGCATTACATGACCTGGCCTCCACAATCACCCGACCTCAAACCAATTGAGATGGTTTGGGATGAGTTGAACCCCAGAGTGAAGACAAAGCAGCCAAAAAGTGCTCAGCATATGCGAGAACTCCTTCAAGACTGTTGGAAAAGCATTCCAGGTGAAGCTGGTTGAGAGAATGCCAAGAGTGTGCAAAGCTATCATCAAGGCAAAGGGTGGCTACTTTGAAGAATCTAAAATATATTTGGATTTGTTTAACGCTTTTTTTGGTTAATACCTGATTCCATGGATGTTATTTCATAGTTTTGAAGTCTTCACTATTATTCTACAATGTAGAAAATAGTATAAAAATAAGTAAAACCCTTGAATGAGTAAGTGTGTCCAAACTTTTGGCTGGTACTGTATGTCTATTAGATTAAAATGTGTTATAATAATAATAATAATATATGCCAATTAGCAGACGCTTTTATCCAAAGCGACTTACAGTCATGTGTGCATACATTCCCTACACATCAGATTTAGGTTGGTAAAAAAGTGCTAAACAGGGGTACCTGCGGCAAGTAGGTGGGAGGAAGTGTGGAACAGCTGCCACTGGTTGCTGCCTCTGCTGCCTTTGCCTCCGCTGATGGAAGGAGAGAGAAACACCAGTGAAAAGAGAGAGAAGTGGGGAAGAAACACATAGAAAGCAAGAGAAGTGAATTCATTGTCTTTACTTAATGTGTCGGCAGCATGGGCTCACTCACATCAGGCTAATTAAACTACCATTACTGAAGGTATTTTGCAAAAAAATAAAAGATAGATAACCTAAATGTATTCTGACCTGCAGGTGTGGAAGGCAGGGCAGGGTCGTGGGGGGCCTGCTGCCCTAGGGGGGCAGAGTAGGGAGGAGGGGGCATGTAGGCCGCAGGACCATCAAACGCTGGTGGGTTGGGGTAGAATACACCTGCAGAGAAACAAACAGTACATGTGAAACACAATATTACATGGACTGGTTATGATTAACTTAGGTTTTCCCCATTTTCAATTAGACAAGTACAAAAATACATAGGAAGACAACAGTAGTCTGTCTGATCCATACCTTGTGGAGGGGGGTTGGGGTAAGAGTACCCGGGTGGGGGTCCCGCTGGGTACCCATTGGCTGGGGTAGGAGGGTAAGCATAGGCCCCGTTGCCCATGTAGGGACAACCCCCAAAGCCACCACTCACAGGCTGCCCTCTGGACGCTGCACAGGGGAAGTGGGGGGAAAGACATCATTTAAATCTAGCTATTTAAAAAGGAGACCGTCATTGGGATAATTGATCACAGAATCAGCTCCAAAAGTCCTTTACCTTGTGCAGCGACCTGTAACATGTACTGTCCAAACTCTATGGCTCCTCCTGCAGCAAACACCATCTTAAAGGTGGCACAGCCCTCCCAGCCCCCTGGAAAGTGAGAAGTATAGTTACCAACTTTCAAAACTAAAATAAATATAATCCTGATTTCTATTTTTAAAGTACATTTTTAGCACAGCAGTGGTCCTTGGCTAGATGCATCTAATAAATGTACATTGTATATTTCTCAGGTAATGAGTGTGAAGTTCATTGAGGGCTTGTGGCAAACACAGACTCCCTCTCTCGCCCTCTCTCACACACAAACACACCTCCGGGCTCTGCGCTGACTGTGCCTTTGATGTAGTTGGCCCCCAGGACAGGCTGTTTGACCTCACAGCCCTTCATCAGGTAGAAAGGCATCATGAAGGACTGCAGAGCATCACGACCCCCCTTCGCCACAAATATCACCTGAGGAGAGACAACTTGATTTATAGCCATCCTTTCATACCTAGATAGGTGCCTATATGTTAGGGGCTACGGTGTTGGTTGTATAATATGTTTGCATGGTAAAGAAGTGTGTCTCCTCTTACCCTGTAGGGGGTCAGGAAGATACTCCCCTTCTTACTCTTCCTGAAGGCACCAGGCAGGCACTCTGCTTCACAGAACACCAGCTCCACATTCTCATAGCTCATCAACACACTGATGACACATATTTGCCAACATATAAAGGTTGATGTTGCAAGCCAATTCATTATTACTTTATCTAAAATCAACATGACACTCATCCTTTTTCATAACCACATGGAGCTAAAAATATATATATATATTTAAAATAAAATAAAACAGGTTTAAGAGATTAGGGGGCATTGTGCAACTATCCAAGCTGGTCAGTTACCTAAAAGGGGCTCCTAGCTGGTCAGTGGGTTAACTGCCTGTTCAGGGGCAGAACGACAGATTTGTACCTTGTCAGCTCGGGGGTTTGAACTCGCAACCTTCCGGTTACTAGTCCAACGCTCTAACCACTAGGCTACGCTGCCGCCCCAGTTACCTAAAAGGGGTTCAAGTTGGTCAGTTACCTAAAGTGACCCATTGCATCTCTGCAGTAAAGAACAAGATTATGAGATTAGGGGCCATTGTGCAACTGTCTAAATTGGTCAGTTACCTAAAGGGATCCATTGCTTCTCTTCAGTAAAGACCTAGTAAGGGATAATAGGCTTGGGCCTGATGACACTCGTGGCTGGCTGTGGTGTTTAAAAAAAGTGATTATATATATTTATTTTTTAAGGGGGGGGGTGTATCTGTACTTCACTATTTAACTTTTATTTCACTACATTCCTAAAGAAAATAAAGTACTTTATTTTAATTTTCCCTGACACCCAAAAGTACTCGTTACATTTCGAAGGGTTAGCAGGACAAGAAAATGGCCCAACATCACTGGTCAACCCTACTGCCTCCGATCTGGCTGACTCACTAAAAACACACATGCTTCGTGTGCCCCTGGCTATCGTAAAAATTACATTAAAATAAGAAAATGATGCTGTCTAGATTGCTTAATATAAAAGGGATTTGAAATTATTTATACTTTTAATACTTAAGTATATTTCAAACAAAATACTTTTACACGTGTATTACTACACTAGGTGACTTTAACTAGTCATTTTCTATACTGAACAAAAATAAAACATGCAACAATTTTACTGAGTTGCAGTTCATATAAGGAAATCAGTCAATTGAAATAAATGCATTAGACCCTAATCAAGGGATTTCACATGACTGGGAAGTGGTGCAGCCATGGCTGGGCATAGGTCCACCCACTTGGCTAATCAGCCAATCAGAATGTGTTTTCGCCCACAAAAGGGCTTTATTACAGACAGAAATACTCCTTGGTTCATTCAGCTGTCTAGGTGGCAGGTCTCAGACGATTCCACAGGTGAAGAAGCCAGATTTGGAGGTCCTGGGTTCCCTGAAAACTTGAGACATCTGTGTAATGATCATGCTGTTTAATCAGCTTCTTGAGATGCCACCCCGGTCAAGTGTATGGACTATGTTAACAACGGAGACACATTCACTAACAGGGATGTAAACCAATTTGGGCACAACATTTGACATAAATAAACTTTTGGTGCGTATGGAAAAATAGTGCGATATTTTATTTCAGCTCATGAAACATGGGACCAACACTTCACATGTTGCGTTTATAATTTTTGTTCGGTACATTAAGGTATCTTTACTTTTACGAAAGTATGACAATTGGGTCGTTTTTCCAACACTGGTGACTGGCTAGGAGGCTAGTTATAACATCTTACCTGTTAACCCCCAGATCCGCTTGACAGATACGTAACGTTGGCTATGTTCGGGAAAAGAGCTACACTATTTGCCAGAGCAGACTATCCTTTGCTAACTAGTTAGTTAGCTATATTTTGCAACTTTGTAGGGGCTAACTTAGCTCAACCTCACCCGATGAGTTGACGTGATCGGCAGTCAACACAAGATGATCATCATTCATCAAGACACAAGGCAAGATCTGTTAGCTTGGTGCCTGAAATAATACGCAATGCCAACGCTACAGTAACTACAAAACATTGAATGGCTAGCTGGTAAACTACACACAAATATAAGCTACAGACTACATAGCTAGCTAAATGCACAGTTAGCATTTGACTGAAAAGCACTACGCTAGTACGAATAAGCTAGCTAAAACGTTTACCTTTCATTGTTGGTGATAATGACGCCTCCAGATTCAGAATTGTTCTTATTCAAAGCCATTGCGATGTTACCGAGTGTGGAATGAACAACGTTAACTAGTGACAGATGCTATCTGAAATGTGAACTGGATCAAATCGCATTCCCCGTTACCAGCCAGCCTTGTCCCGCTCTTGTTGTGATGCTGATGCACTTCCGACGTGCGTTACGTCCACGCGGTGACGTCATCTCTGAGAAGTGGCTCTTTTTGGGCCATTAACTGGAACAGTCCGTGCTATTCGGGATCCTTGGGACGTCCGTAGCCCATTGGAGTTGAATTGTAAAGTGGTTAGAGGTTAGATAAGGAATAGCTCTATAATCTCTTACTTGCCTCCAGAGAGAGTGGACGACATAAGAAAGATGTAATTAACCTCAGTGAAGTTCTTTGCCATGCTGTTTTTAGTTAATGCAGCATTTAAGAGTGTTGGGCCAGTAACAGAAAGATTGCTGGTTTGAATCCCCGAGCCGACTAGGTGAAAAATCTGTCTTTGTGCTCTTGAGCAATGCACTCAACCCTAATTTCTCCTGTAATTCGATTTAGATAAGAGCATCTGCTAAATGACTAAATTGTCAATATTAACAGTTGATTTCAAAAGAGCGCTCCCCAAAATGTACTTACTGACAAAGGAGGGTGAAAGTGCGCATGGTCTCTTCATTTTGTGGACACCATACATTTGTTGACGAGGACACAACCTTGTGTGTAGGCTACTCCTCCCTGTATGTCAGGAAAAAGCACAACTCAACAAAGACGAAGTGTAACATCACATTAAGTTTATTTTCTCTGCAGGGGATTAACTTGGGTCAAAAACAGCTAGCCTGCATTATTACCCCCTTTCCACACACACACACACACACACACACACACACACACACACACACACACACACACACACACACACACACACACACACACACACACACACACACACACACACACACACACACACACACACACACACACACACACACACATTATTACCCCCTTTCCACACACACACACACACACACACACACACACACACACACACACACACACACACACACACACACACACACACACACACACACACACACACACACACACACACACACACACACACACACACACACACACACTGAGTCAGTGTTTTACTGTGTGGGTATACGTGTGTATGTGTTAGCCACATTCAGATTGAGCTTGCATATTCAGCCTACCAGGGGTGATAGGTACTTTTTGTGGTCAGCGCAGGCTGCAAAAGCCCATGTTGCTCCCTACCTACTTTAGCAGTGGGTTTCTGAGAAGCTCTTCTCCTGACTGTAATTGGTGCGCTGGTTTACTGTGCAGGGGTTGACCTCCCAACTTCCAAGTGTAATCCTTTGTTATATCTTGTGCCATGATTTTTATGTAAAAGGATTACTGTTGTGGACATTTCCATGCCTAATGCAAATCAACCATGTGCATTATTTACATGTAATTGTCATTCCTAATCCACAAATAACAGGACGTAGCCATTTGTTTTTCGGGGTTTGTTTGTCTGTTTATGCATGTGTTGTGTTTGTGTGTGCATGCGAGAGAGAAAGAGAGAGATGAAGAAACAGAAAGTCACAGCAACCATCTTCAACAGGAAATGATACCTTCCTGCTAAGTGACAGCTCGGCCCCACTCTGCACTACTCTCTTGTATAACCTCTCACTGCCTCCCATTCCTTTAAACACAGCAGAAAACCTTCAGCCACACAGCCTCTGCAGAGAAGGGTATTTGGCTGTTCATCCACCTCAACCATGATGCCAAGCCAGGATGGGTTGTCCACAATCGGAGACAACCTGCTGCAACCTCCCGACCAGGCAAGTACCAAACTTTGTCGTGTTACAAATAAGTTAATTTAATACAGTTCATATCGAATGAACCGTTTACAAATGACATCCGTTTTTGTACATAGTCCCCTCGTTTTAGGGAAACAAAAAAATTTGGACAAATTAACTTCTATTGTATTAAAGTAGTGAAAGGTTTAGTATTAGTGGAATTTATCCAATTACTTTTGGTTCCCTAAAAAAGTGTTGTAATTTCAACGGTTCAGCCAATATGGATGAAAATACCTTAAAATTAAAGCTGACTAGCTGCACTTTAACCTCATAGTCATTGTATCATTTCATATTCAAAGTGCTGGAATACAGAGCCAAAACAACAACAACAACAATTGTCACTGTCCAAATACCTCTGGACCTCACTGTATGTTTTTTTCCTCATTTGTCTGTAATAAGGATCAAAATAGATCCACGGCATTCCTCTTCTGTGAAACACATTCATCATATTGGTATTGGGCCCAATTTATTAGGAAGGGGTTGAATTACATGGTGCCACTATGGACATCATCAGGTTCCAATGTGTGTGTGTGTGTTGGGGGTTTGATGCCCTCTCGGATAACAGTTTGGGATGATGGCCTCAACAAACAAAAAAACGGATGCTGAGGTCAAATCGGTTTGCGAAACTTTATTTTCACCATCGGTGAAATGCTCTTCTGTTTTGAGTGACTTGAACATATCTTTGTATTGAGCCGAAAATGTGTCATGATCATTGATGTTTTGATAAGACTAGCTGACTGTTGGCTATTATTAATGTACTCGTTCTGTGAGTGTTACATGCAGTCCATTTGGTATCCTAAGATAAGATCCCACTTGGCTAAAAACTGGTTCAATCGACGTTGTTTCCACATTCCGCATAAAAATGTGATGACATTGAATCAACATGGAAAACTCATTGGATTTTAAAGAGTCCTCAACATAAGGGAATTTAGTATGTTTTTCCCCCTTTTAACCTAAATCTAATGACATTGTGACAATTTTGGTTGATTTCACATTGAATTAGTTAGTTAACAACTTAACCAAATGTCAATCAAGACTAGACGTTGAAATGATTTCTGTACCCAGTGGGATGTGACCATGAATCATACTTCGGCATGATCAGTGTTTCGGGAAATCAGACAACACCGAGGGAGGTGTTTTCACTTCTCATAGAAGAACCACAGACGAGAAATACATAGTTTTTATACCCGCGTGTCTGTGAATGCACGTGTGTGTGTATATGTGTATGCATTCCTGTTTTATCTGTGTCCTTGTCAGATCTTTCTTATCCTGTCCTATATTTTTTGTTCTGAAACTGGAGACGAGTAGTTCCCGTATCGCCGCACATGAGGAAGTCCCTGACCGAACTAGTGTCACCCTGCTATTTGCATGAGATATTTCCACATTAAAAACACAGACATTTCTCAAGCTCCCCACTGTTGCACTGTTGATATGTCACAGCAAGTACCGTTGGCCCATCTATAAGTGTAGGGCCACGGGTTTCCTGACCACCAGTGGCTAAACTGGGTTGTTTCTCTTCCACATACAGGCTCGTGGCTCAACCAGGAACAGACAGAGACAGGTACAGTGAGCAGAACCTCTCCACTTCAACAACATATTTTAAATATGCCAGAAATATGAATGCTATTTTGCCATATCTGCTTCCCACAAACAAGGGTTACTGTATAAATGTATTGTGTGTAATTGCCCTCCTCCTCCCCCTCCTTCTCAGAGCTCCCCTGCTCGTAAACTGGGGATGACCAGGAGACAGAAGGACAAGAGGGTAGGTCCAGCTCCTATTTTCTCCACATAAGGACGAATGTTGTTAATAAGCAGTATGAGCCAAAGCCTGATGCAATAAATATCATAATCAACGATGTTGTGTCTTGTTTGTATCTGCCATGATCAAATAAACTACTAAGTAGGCTCGTACACAATAACTTCACGAACTGTGACTTTGTGACTTCAGCACTTCCTGAATTAAGAACCCACAGTAGATAACAGGATGGGGATGTACTTTCAGGACTTTAAAGAGAATGAGAACCCAGAAGAGAAGGAGAAGAGACACAAGGAGCAAGAGGTATCATCGCTATAACAGAATAATTCTGCTCGTTTTCATAGACTTTTTAGCTACAGGAGGTGGCACGTTAGTATGTCGTTTAAGAGACCCTATTAAAGGTTAATGTTTGTTGACCCCCCCAGCTCAAGCCACTGTATAAAGAGCTGCTGTACACCATCATCCACAAGCTGGGGAAGCCAGCCTCAGCAGAGGTCTTCACTGATAACCAGCTGCACCAATACATCAAAGAGGTGACAACCAAACACTCTCAACTTACTCTATTCTAACCCTCTCACAGACATGACATCTAACCAAACACTCTCAATTTACTCTATTCTAACCCTCTCACAGACATGACATCTAACCAAACACTCTCAACTTACTCTATTCTAACCCTCTCACAGACATGACATCTAACCAAACACTCTCAACTTACTCTATTCTAACCCTCTCACAGACATGACATCTAACCAAACACTCTCAACTTACTCTATTCTAACCCTCTCACAGACATGGCATCTAACCAAACACTCTCAACTTACTCTATTCTAACCCTCTCACAGACATGACATCTAACCAAACACTCTCAACTTACTCTATCCTAAACCTCTCACTGACATGACATCTAACCAAACACTCTCAACTTACTCTATCCTAAACCTCTCACTGACATGACATCTAACCAAACACTCTCAACTTACTCTATCCTAAACCTCTCACTGACATGACATCTAACCAAACACTCTCAACTTACTCTATCCTAAACCTCTCACTGATCAAATGTGTTCTGATTATTTTATTGTCCAAATACTAATACAGTACCTTGTTGCTATCACACTACCCCTCCCCCTTCAGGCTTTCTCTATGGCAGAGGATGAGCACCAGAGTTTGACAGAGAGGGTCCAGAACACAGAGGTGAGTACGCAGAGGAGTTTCATACTCCTAGGAGAAGCCATTTGACCCAGCAGTATTTACCTATACAGCACCTAAGGGGGTTATGTCCACAGGAGGTTGGTGGCACCTTAATTGGGGAGGACGGGCTCGTGGTAATGACTGGAGAGGAATCAGTGGAATGGTATCAATTACATCAAACACATTGGTTTCCATGGTTTCCAGTAGTTTGATGCCATTCCATTCGCTCTGTTCCAGACATTATTATGAGCTGTTCTCCCCTCAGCAGCCTCCACTGGTTCTGTCATACGAAGTCTGAGTCTTGTCCACAGCCTCCAGTCTACTGTCTGATGGCCACTGTGAAGGAAGCCAAGGGCATCCTGGGAAAAGACATCAGTGGTACGTCATTCTTCAGATCTGTGAACGCAATCAAATGTACTTCAACTACTTTGGTTATCTGGAGGTGGCCAAGAGAGTTCTGGATTTAGGTTGGTCCGTTTAGGAACCGCAGATTTATCAGTTGTGGTCTGTGAATCCTCCGGTGTGATGTGTTGTCCCCAGGTTTCAGTGACCCATACTGCTTGCTGACCATCCTGGAGGATGAGAAGGAGAGCAAGACACGCCGGTCCAGATCTAAACCCCGTAAAGCCGTGGTGAAGGACGCCGTCTCAGACGAGGAGGTTTACACGACAGAAACCAAGAAACAGACCCTCAACCCCATCTGGAACCAAACCTTCGTACTGTGCGTGAAGGAACATTTAGATAGGTTCTATGTTCTATTTGTTATTTTATTCGGATCCCCATTAACTGTTGCAAAAGCAGCAGCTACACTTCCTGGGGTCCACACAAAACATGGATAGACGAGAACAGCTCAAGGACATAACTAAATACATTAAAAAATGACACAAGTAGCCTACATATCAATACATACACACAAACTGTCTAGTTCAAATAGGGATGAGGCGTTGTGCCGTGAGGTGTTGCTCTATCTGTTACATACATAGAACACACCTATGAGTTTACATAGGGTGCTTGAAATAGCCTGGTCCCTGTTTGTACAGCCTTGAACTTCCTGATAGCCTGGTCCCAGATCAGTTTGTACCGCCTTGAACGTCCTGATAGCCTGGTCCCAGAACGTCCTGATAGCCTGATAGTGCAGATAGATTGTGGCTTCTATCAATGTAATTGTCTGCATCATTTCCAATCCCCCATTTTTTGTAAATATATATATTATTTTAAATATATTAATTGTCTTTCATGAAGATTATAAACCTCTCTCTTACCCTGGGCTGGTAGGGAGTTTGAAGAAACTGACGGTGCAAGCTTCCACATGGAGATGTGGTGAGTAACCAGTAGTCTACTGTTTGTTAGTCGGCTTGAAGGAAAAGAAACCAACAGAAAATCCTTTTCCATATTAATGTCTGTTCGATCTCCCTCTCGTAGGGACAGGGATGAGGAGGTGTCTCTGGCACAGAAGCTTGAAGAGATCAGAACCAACTTCCATGGACTGAGGAGGTAGAGCTCACACACACATACACGCACGCACGTACGCACACACGCACGCACGCACGCACGCACGCACGCACGCACGCACACACACACACACACACACACACACACACACACACACACACACACAATATCCCAATGTTGATTGTTTATGTTCCCATTCAGGATGATCAAAGATGCGAAGAAATTAAAAGGCCAGGATGATTTCTTGGGAAACATTGTTCTGAGACTGAAGGTGAAGCAGTTTCTACACACACACTCACCCACCATGACGCTCAACCACCATGACTCTCACCCACCATGACTCTCACCCACCATGACTCTCACCCACCATGACTCTCAACCACCATGACTCTCACCCACCATGACTCTCACCCACCATGACGCTCAACCACCATGACTCTTAACCACCATGACGCTCACCCACCCATGCTCACCATGACGCTCAACCACCACCACCATGACTCAACCACCATGACTCTCACCATGACGCCACCACCATGACGCTCAACCACCATGACGCTCACCCACCATGACTCCACCCACCATGACTCTCAACCCCACCCACCATGACTCTCACCACCATGACTCTCAACCACCATGACGCTCACCCACCTCACCCACCATGACTCTCAACCACCATGACTCTCAACCACCATGACTCTCACCCACCATGACGCTCACCCACCATGACGCTCACCCACCATGACGCTCAACCACCATGACTCTTAACCACGCTCACCCACCATGACGCTCACCACCACCATGACGCTCAACCACCATGACGCTCAACCCACCACCAACCACCATGACGCTCACCCACCATGACGCTCACCCACCATGACGCTCACCCACCATGACGCTCAACCACCATGACTCTCAACCACCATGACGCTCACCCACCATGACGCTCAACCACCATGACTCTCAACCACCATGACGCTCACCCACCATGACGCTCACCCACCATGACGCTCACCCACCATGACTCTCACCCACCATGACTCTCAACCACCACCACCATGACGCTCACCCACCATGACTCTCAACCACCATGACTCTCACCCACCTCTCACCCACCATGACTCTCACCCACCATGACTCTCAACCACCATGACTCTCACCCACCATGACTCTCAACCACCATGACTCTCAACCACCATGACTCTCACCCACCATGACTCTCACCCACCATGACTCTCACCCACCATGACGCTCACCCACCATGACGCTCACCCACCATGACGCTCACCCACCATGACGCTCAACCACCATGACGCTCACCCACCATGACGCTCACCCACCATGACGCTCACCCACCATGACTCTCACCCACCATGACTCTCACCCACCATGACTCTCACCCACCATGACTCTCACCCACCATGACTCTCAACCACCATGACTCTCACCCACCATAACTCTCACCCACCATGACTCTCAACCACCATGACTCTCACCCACCATGACTCTCACCCACCATGACGCTCACCCACCATGACGCTCAACCACCATGACGCTCATCAAGTAACGCTCCCAATTTGTGTGTGTGTGTGTGTGTGTGTGTGTGTGTGTGTGTGTGTGTGTGTGTGTGTGTGTGTGTGTGTGTGTGTGTGTGTGTGTGTGTGTGTGTGTGTGTGTGTGTGTGTGTGTGTGTGTGTGTGTGTGTGTGTGTGTGTGCGTGCGTGCGTGTGTGTGTGAAGGACCTGCATTGTACAGAGGATAACTGGTATGTCCTGGAGCCTAGAACAGAGACGTATCCAGATCGGGGCCAGTGTCATCTGCAGCTCAAATTCACCCACAAAGAGGTATGGAGCTCAAGTCCCTCTACAACTCTCTAGTAGCACATGATGTTACAACATAATGTAATGAACACATAAAACCAACCATGTCAATTTAAATATATGGTCAGACTGATGAGAGAAACGCCCAAAGAGCAGGGTGGTTTTTCTCTAACAGAAACTTTGAGATATGTGGGATTTTTTGTAAGAGAGAGTCAATCTAGTTTGTGATCTACTGGATGACAAATACTCATTACAATGTGTTTCTCTGTGACAGAGAGACGGGACATTGAGTGCAGGTCGTAGTGCCTACGTCAACTACTGTGGGATCCTACAGCAGTTTGTTCAGTCACACATCTCTAAGCAACAGGTAACAGTTTGTCCAGTCACACATCTCTAAGCAACATGTAATAAACAGTTCAGTTTGAACATCTGACAGTCATACATGTACATCTAGTGGTTCATCTGTGAAGGCAATACACCTCTCTCTCCCCCAGGGTAGTATACATCTAGTGGTTCATCTGTGAAGGCAATACACCTCTCTCTCCCCCAGGGTAGTATACATCTAGTGGTTCCTCTGTGAAGGTAATACACCTCTCTCTCCCCCAGGGTAGTGGTCCGTGGAAAGGAGACTTGTGTGGGGAAGGACAGACCCTGTTGGAACTATACGCCACTCAGAATGACCTCTCACCTTTCCTGCAGGATCTGGCGTAAGTACCACACACTCAACACACACACACACACACACACACACACACACACACACACACACACACACACACACACACACACACACACACACACACACACACACACACACACACACACACACACACACACACACACACACACACACACACACACACGCACGCACACACGTAAACGTTAACATATGTCTTACAGGAAGTGGGTGGCCTACAGTAAACTTTACCAGAGTTTAGAGGTGGACTCCTCACTGCTACTGCAGCAGCTGACCAGTATAGAGTACCACTGGCACCAACAGGAGCTGCCCTACCAACAGGTAAAACAGTTCTTCCTTTCCTTATTTGACATATTATATACTGTATATTATTTACTAATGAAATAAACACATGGACATACGTGCAGAAACAGGAGCTAGGGGACTCTCTCCATGGTTTCCTGCAGTACGGACTGTGTCTCGTGGCCAAATACAGAGACATCTTTCCCCCAACGCAGGACGCTAACCCTCGCCTACACACACTACTCAGGTACCCTGCTGCGAGTGTGTGTGTGTGTGTGTGTGTGTGTGTGTGTGTGTGTGTGTGTGTGTGTGTGTGTGTGTGTGTGTGTGTGTGTGTGTGTGTGTGTGTGTGTGTGTGTGTGTGTGTGTGTGTGTGTGTGTGTGTGTGTGTGTGTGTGTGTGTGTGTGTGTGTGTGTGTGTGTGTGTGTGTGTGTGTGTGTGTGTGTGTGCCATATAGTATGTGTTTAAAACACATCTGATAAACAAACTGTGTGTTTTAGAATCCTGTCCCAGATATGTAAGACGCGGGCGTTTCAGAAGCTGAACCCGGCTCAGTTTGACCTGCACGACGAGGTCAATGACGCGGTGCACGTGAGTACATAAAGACTACAGTTAATATGGTATGAACTATCTGTTAAACGATCCACAGAGCTATGTTACTCTGTTGGACTGAAAGTCTTTGTTTTCCTCAGTGTGGTACACAGGAGTGGTTCTCCATTAAGAAGGGATTACACCAGCCCATGACCAAGGTAGGCTGCAGACAAACAAAGAGACCCCTCACACACATCACATTCAAAAGAACATCAAGCGTTTATTTACCCACATTCTGTAACTTTATCTCTCTTTTCATCCCCACCCTGCCCTTCCTCCCCCTTACCAGGACATGACAGAGACCGTGAGTGCCCTCTCGAGGCTGATAGGTGAAGTGCAGGAGGACATCAAGCACAACAAGGACAGCTGGAATAGAGTGTTTGTCAGGTAGGAGACACACAGTAGGAGACACACAGAACGACTGTATGGAGGGAGGTCACATTAGAGGGTTTATCAGGTAGGAGACGGACGACCACGCAGAACGACTGTATGGAGGGAGGTCACATTATCTGTCTTGAATACGAAGAAGGTCTGACTGTTAATCACATGAATGGACTTGAATGGGTTTCTCTCTCTCTGTGTAGTGCTGTGCAGGTTGATGTGTTCACTATAGTCTACCAAAAGCTGGACTCCCTGGTAAGTGGCTGTGAAAGATAACTGCATTACTCCCTACCTCTCTTACTCCCTCTCTCCACTGTGTAACTTACTGCTTATCTCTCTCTCTGTCTCTGTGTCTCTCTCTCTCTCTCTCTCTCTCTCTCTCTCTCTCTCTCTCTCAGTTGGCAGGGGAGGTGAGGGACACCCTAAACCAACTGGAGGGTAAGATGGAGCAGAGTCTAGCCAATGGCTTGTTCCCTCTCTACCTGAGTCTACAGGCCATCCACAAAGACAAGGCCTTCCTACAGAAAAGGTCAGAGGTTACTCCCTTATACTACCTGCTCAGTAGCAACAAACCCTGTTAGCTGCATGCATGCGAGTCCGCACTCAACTTTCTGCTGTTTTCCCCTTCAGTTAACACTATCAACATTTTGCTCAACTGTGGGAATTTTAATTGTAATATACCGAAACAAAAATAAAATATGCTAGATTTAGTATGCAAAACTAACTATTCCATTGGCAAGCACGACTCAGGCCCGTACACAGACAGGGGGTCATAACCAATCAGAGCTGAAGGAGGCCTATATGCAAATAGCGATGGCCAAATATGTATCTGTGCCAGTCACTTTGAACTGGACTGTGTTTATAGCATGAGCGGTCGTGAGTTGATGCGCTTGTTTTGATATCAAAGCAAGAGCTGCATGTAGACACGTGTGCACATTTGTTCATATCCATTTCTAGTTAGTGAGTTATTATCCCAGTTATAGATCATTTGTAGTCAGCAATGGGAGAGTGGTTGCTTCCAACAAGATCACAAAATGTACGCATTTCTAGCTATATTTGAAAAGCCAGTCAGGTAAAGAGCTTTTTATGTCTTAAAGGGGCGGTGTTGTATTTTGAGACGGTCTTGAATAAGCTAAGTAGCCAATAGGCAGAGAGAAGCATAAATTGTCCCATTCTCTGTAATAATGGTATGGGAATAATAATTCATTTTATTCTGTAAAGTGATTTCTTCAGTCAGCTCCTTGTCTGAGGGACCAAGTGGAATAACTGGTTAAAATGTCAAGCCCTGCATGTTTTTTCTTCTTCAAAAGTCTCATAGAATGTAGGCCTACATTGAACACCACACTGCTACTGTAGTCTGAACGATATAACAGCTATTTCCATGTTAAAATGTTATGGGATACATTTTTCTCCATTGTTTTTGATGGTCGACCCCTCTGGTAGCACTACATTATGATCAAATAGCCACAGTAGGCCACTTGGCAGTTTTCACAGTAAATTGAGTGAATGTTGCTCGGTAGTACAAATTACTCCCTTATATTATATACCCAGTACTACATACTACTCCCTGATACATACTCAGTACTTCACATTACTACACTATATAGAAGGGGGCGGCAGGGTAGCCTAGTTGTTAGAGCGTTGGACTAGTAACCGGAAGGTTGCAAGGTAGTAACCAGAGCTGACAAGGTGCAAATCTGTCATTCTGCCCCTGAACAGGCAGTTAACCCACTGTTCCTAGGCTGTCATTGAAAATATGACTGACTTAACTGACTTGAATATGACTGACTTATGACTTAACTGACTTGAATAGTTAAATAAAGGTAAAATAAAAATATACACTGAGTGGACAAAACATTAAGAACACCTTCCAAATATTGAGTTGCACCCTCCCTCCCCTTAGAACAGCTTCAGTTCAACGACACTTATATATCTTTTCACCCAATGAATGGCACACACACACAATCCATGTCTCAATTGTCCTAAAGACTTAAACATCCAAGACCAAATATCATTGAACGGAGTATGGTAGCAGGCGCACCGGTTTGTGTCAAGAACTGTAATGCTGCTGGGTTTTTCCCACTCAACAGTTTCCCGTGTGTATCAAGAATGGTCCACCACCCAAAGGACATCCAGCCAACTTGACAAAACTGTGGGAAGCATTGGATACAACATGGGCCAGCATCTCTGTGGAACGCTTTCGACACCTTGTAGAGTCCATGCCCCAATGAATGGAGCCTGTTCTGAGGGCAGAAGGGTGGGGGGGGGGGGGTGAAACTCAATATTAGGAAGGTGTTCCTAATGTTTGGTACACTCAGTGTAGAGCTAAGGCTGTTGTGTTGTTTCAGTGTTAAACTGTTGGAGCTGACTAACTTCCATGAGGGCTTCCGTGAGGCGCTTCCCTATTGGTTGAACAAGGCCTTCAGCACCACTCAGGACAGGGTGGAGAGAGCTGTGCAGGTGGACCAGGTAACATACTGTAATAACATAACACCTAGTGAAGCAGTATAATTAAGCAGTAAGGCCCGACAGGATGTGGTATACGGCCAATATACCACGGCTAAGGGCAGTTCTTAGGCAGGACGCATCGCAGAGTGGTATATTGGCTATCACAAACCCCGAGGGTGCTATTATAAACTTACATTTATTTACATTTAAGTCATATAAACTTGTTACCAACGTAATTAGAGCAGTACAAATAAATGTTTTGTCATACCCGTGATATACGGTCTGATATACCACAGCTGTCAGTCAGGCAGCATTCAGGGCTCGAACCAGCCCAGTTTATAGAATAGATACCAGGTAATATTTACTGTACACCTTGAAGCTATGTGAGATACTCAACCCGTCCACCCTATCTTCCCCCAGCTGCAGCCGCTTCAGTCGGGGATGGTGCCCATCAAACACAGCTCATCAGCCGTAGACCTGGTGGCCTGTGTCCAGCCCATCTGTCAGCTGTGGGAGCAGCTCTCCTGGCCAGACCCTGAGGAGGCCTTCATGCTAATGGTCAAACTCACCGAGGTAGTGCATCACAAAAAACGCATGATCATGCAAATACACATAGTATCTCATCATAATCAGACAAGAACGTGCTCTATCATACTTGGGGGTAGTGGTCTAAGACACTGCATCTCAGTGCAAGAGGTGTCACTGTACCAATACCTGTTCAAATTCAGGCTGCATCACATCTGGCTGTGATTGGAGTCCCATAGGGCAGTGCACAATTGACCCAGCATTGTCTGGGTTTGGCTGTCATTGTAAATAAGAAGTTGTTCTTAATTGACTTGCCTAGTTAAATAAAGGTATAAAATACACACATTTAATATTGTTGGTGTATAAGATTTAGCTCATTTTAATGTGTGTGTGTGTGTTCAGGACGTGTGTAAGATCGTGGTGAACTACTGTCGTATCCTGAAGGAGCGGGTCAGAGAGCTGTCTGAGAACTCTGACCACAGCAGCGCTGTCAACAAGGTGAAGGAAAGAACCCTCCTCCTTCGTATCTCTTCCACTTTCATTCCTCTCTGCTCAATATTTCTTCCCTCTTGTCCTTCTCTCTCTCTATCTCCTTTTCTCTTAACTACATTCAAGTGAATTAATTGTGTTAATTGCCACCTCTGTGTCTCACAATCTCGCCCCTCCTCCCTTCCTCTCCCCTCCCCTCCCCCTCCCTCCGCTCCCCTCCCTCCTCCAGCTGTGTGTAGTAGTGAATGACTTGGAACACCTGAGGTCGGTGCTGACCCGCCTGCCCCAGCAGCTCAACTGGGCAGCGCTTCGAGAACGCACACGTCACGTGATAGGGGACCCTCAGTTCCACAACGTGCTCCCCTCACAGCTGCAGCATGCACAGGGGGTCCTCAGCAGAGAGATACGCTCTGCCTTAGAGACCGTTGGACGGAAGGTAGGAGGAGAGAGGCCTTCGGGGGGTTTAGATGGAGCGGAGTCAAAAGAGACCCAGACCATATTGAGAAATTGGCCTATAATCCCGTTCTTCAATATAGAATTTCAAGTCTCTCTGTCTCTTTCTCTCCCTAGCTGAATTCAGACATTGAGACATACGTCCGCAGCATGTCTACTCGACGCAGACTCCCCTCCAAGTCCACTGAAGATGTAAGAAACTATCATCATTACTCCATTTCCAATTCAGCGATACTGCATTTATAGACAACCATTTCCTTTTGTGTTATGATGATTAGGACTCTATGTATTGGGCTATCATGTCACATTACCTAGACATGACCCTTTATCGCCAGAAATAAGAATGAAAACAATAGAGTACCACAGTATGAGTCATAATACCCATAAAACCTAGCGGTCAAACAAGGAAATGGTTCCAATCGTTTTTTTTCCATAGAGGATTTTAGAAACACTTAAAAAAGGGCCGTGTTTAGTGAAGGCTCACCCTGGTGTGATGTTTTTACAACCGTGTAAATCTCTCTAGGACAAGCTGACATTTGTCAATACATTCACCGGCCCCAAAATAAAATGCTAATTAGCTGATAATATGGCTATCATACAGAACTACAAATGCCATGATGCTCTGGATGAGAGTGACGAATCGAGGCAAAGGTAAGAATCTCTGGATTAACTATCTAATATAAACTAAATTTATTGAATTCGTAAATTGGCTACATTTGTTTAAATTGACAAATCTGTAAACTGTACACAATACCTAGAAACGGTGTCAGGTAGAATTTGCAGGATTTTGTCGTTTTGAACGATGTCTACTTTGATGCTAATTATAATTTTAGAATTTAAGTATAAATAGAGCCGACTATATTGATAAAAGTCACCTTGTCCTAGAGAGATTTACATGGTCAACAAAACGTCACACCAGGGTAAGACTTCACAAAACAAAGCCCTTATTATAAGAGTTTCTAAAATCCCCTAAGGGAAAAACGATTGGAAGCATTTCCTTGTTTGACCGCTAGGTTTTATGGGTATTATGACACTTCCACTGTGTGGCTCTATTGTCTGATGGTGCTGGACCATCTAACATAAAACAAATAAAATGGGAGAGTTTGTTAAAAACCTTTTATTTAAAAGCTTTTCAAATCCAGGTCATGTGACATGATTGTCAGAAACACAGGGCCCTAGTTTACGATGGCTGATGTAAACCATGTCACTGTACTGCTCCATACGTCCACCATCCCAGGCTGTGGTTCCTCTGATGAAATATCTGGAGAAAGAGCTGCAGTACATGAATGAGAACCTGGTCCAGGAGAACTTTAACAGGTGTATACACACACACAGACACACCCCTGTAGTACCCAACACACACACACACTCACCTGTGGTTCAACCAGTACTGAGGATGTGTTACCCTCTGTGTTCTTAGAGCAGTGGTTTACATGCTTTTGAAATATTTTCATCTCCCCCTTCCTTCCTTCCCCAGTCTGTTGACTCCGTTGTGGACTAACTCCATAAGAACCTTATACCAGGTAGCTACACAGCAGAAACAAGTGGAAGGACTCATGGTGTTCTGTCAACGACTGCAGTACACACTCCAGGTTAGTATAGTACCGCAGTACACACTCCAGGTTAGTATAGTACCGCAATACACACTCCAGGTTAGTATAGTACCGCAGTACACACTCCAGGTTAGTATAGTACTGCAGTACACACTCCAGGTTAGTATAGTACTGCAGTACACACTCCAGGTTAGTATAGTACCGCAGTACACACTCCAGGTTAGTATAGTACCGCAGTACACACTCCAGGTTAGTATAGTACTGCAGTACACACTCCAGGTTAGTATAGTACCGCAGTACACACTCCAGGTTAGTATAGTACCGCAGTACACACTCCAGGTTAGTTTGGTACTGCAGTACACACTCCAGGTTAGTATAGTACCGCAGTACACACTCCAGGTTAGTATAGTACTGCAGTACACACTCCAGGTTAGTATAGTACTGCAGTACACACTCCAGGTTAGTATAGTACCTCAGTACACACTCCAGGTTAGTATAGTACCGCAGTACACACTCCAGGTTAGTATAGTACCGCAGTACACACTCCAGGTTAGTATAGTACCGCAGTACACACTCCAGGTTAGTATAGTACCGCAGTACACACTCCAGGTTAGTATAGTACCGCAGTACACACTCCAGGTTAGTATAGTACCGCAATACACACTCCAGGTTAGTATAGTACTGCAGTACACACTCCAGGTTAGTATAGTACTGCAGTATAGTACCGCAGTACACACTCCAGGTTAGTATAGTACTGCAGTACACACTCCAGGTTAGTATAGTACTGCAGTCCACACTCCAGGTTAGTATAGTACCGCAGTACACACTCCAGGTTAGTATAGTACTGCAGTACACACTCCAGGTTAGTATAGTACTGCAGTACACACTCCAGGTTAGTATAGTACTGCAGTACACACTCCAGGTTAGTATAGTACTGCAGTACACACTCCAGGTTAGTATAGTACCGCAGTACACACTCCAGGTTAGTATAGTACTGCAGTACACACACCAGGTTAGTATAGTACTGCAGTACACACTCCAGGTTAGTATAGTACTGCAGTACACACTCCAGGTTAGTATAATACTGCAGTACACACTCCAGGTTAGTATAGTACTGCAGTACAAACTCCAGGTTAGTATAGTACTGCAGTACACACTCCAGGTTAGTATAGTACTGCAGTACACACTCCAGGTTAGTATAGTACTGCAGTACACACTCCAGGTTAGTATAGTACCGCAGTACACACTCCAGGTTAGTATAGTACCGCAATACACACTCCAGGTTAGTATAGTACCGCAGTACACACTCCAGGTTAGTATAGTACCGCAATACACACTCCAGGTTAGTATAGTACCGCAGTACACACTCCAGGTTAGTATAGTACTGCAGTACACACTCCAGGTTAGTATAGTACTGCAGTACACACTCCAGGTTAGTATAGTACCGCAGTACACACTCCAGGTTAGTATAATACCGCAGTACACACTCCAGGTTAGTATAGTACCGCAGTACACACTCCAGGTTAGTATAGTACCGCAGTACACACTCCAGGTTAGTATAGTACCGCAATACACACTCCAGGTTAGTATAGTACTGCAGTACACACTCCAGGTTAGTATAGTACTGCAGTATAGTACCGCAGTACACACTCCAGGTTAGTATAGTACTGCAGTACACACTCCAGGTTAGTATAGTACTGCAGTCCACACTCCAGGTTAGTATAGTACCGCAGTACACACTCCAGGTTAGTATAGCACTACAGTACACACTCCAGGTTAGTATAGTACTGCAGTACACACTCCAGGTTAGTATAGTACTGCAGTACACACTCCAGATTAGTATAGTACTGCAGTACACACTCCAGGTTAGTATAGTACCGCAGTACACACTCCAGGTTAGTATAGTACTGCAGTACACACACCAGGTTAGTATAGTACTGCAGTACACACTCCAGGTTAGTATAGTACTGCAGTACACACTCCAGGTTAGTATAATACTGCAGTACACACTCCAGGTTAGTATAGTACTGCAGTACAAACTCCAGGTTAGTATAGTACTGCAGTACACACTCCAGGTTAGTATAGTACTGCAGTACACACTCCAGGTTAGTATAGTACTGCAGTACACACTCCAGGTTAGTATAGTACTGCAGTACACACTCCAGGTTAGTATAGTACTGCAGTACACACTCCAGGTTAGTATAGTACTGCAGTACACACTCCAGGTTAGTATAGTACTGCAGTACACACTCCAGGTTAGTATAATACCGCAGTACACACTCCAGGTTAGTATAGTACCGCAGTACACACTCCAGGTTAGTATAGTACCGCAGTACACACTCCAGGTTAGTATAGTACCGCAATACACACTCCAGGTTAGTATAGTACTGCAGTACACACTCCAGGTTAGTATAGTACTGCAGTATAGTACCGCAGTACACACTCCAGGTTAGTATAGTACTGCAGTACACACTCCAGGTTAGTATAGTACTGCAGTCCACACTCCAGGTTAGTATAGTACCGCAGTACACACTCCAGGTTAGTATAGTACTACAGTACACACTCCAGGTTAGTATAGTACTGCAGTACACACTCCAGGTTAGTATAGTACTGCAGTACACACTCCAGGTTAGTATAGTACTGCAGTACACACTCCAGGTTAGTATAGTACCGCAGTACACACTCCAGGTTAGTATAGTACTGCAGTACACACACCAGGTTAGTATAGTACTGCAGTACACACTCCAGGTTAGTATAGTACCGCAGTACACACTCCAGGTTAGTATAGTACTGCAGTACACACTTTAGGTTAATACTTTAAGAAAAGTACACACTCTAGGTTAATACTTTAAGAAAAGTACACACTCCAGGTTAGTATAGTACTGCAGTACACACTCCAGGTTAGTATAGTACTGCAGTACACACTCTAGGTTAATACTTTAAGAAAAGTACACACTCTAGGTTAATACTTTAAGAAAAGTACACACTCCGGGTTAGTATAATACTGCAGTACACACTCCAGGTTAGTATAGTACTGCAGTACACACTCCAGGTTAGTATAGTACTGCAGTACACACTCCAGGTTAGTATAGTACTGCAGTACACACTCTAGGTTAATACTTTAAGAAAAGTACACACTTCATGACAACTCTGACTGCGTTGCAGTGTCTGGAGCAGTGTTTTTATGCTGAGGGGAACGGACTGCCACTGGAGACCCTACACACAGACGACTACAAAGTGAGTTCATGTTGGCTACATTGCACAGTATATTGTTAGAACTTGGTTCTATAATAAGGGCCATGTAGAAAAACCTTGTGTTATGAACGCTGTACAATAACCCTCTCTCTTTCTGCGCTCTCCTCAATTCATTCAGACTCTGAAATCTCACTTGACACACAACTCTCTCAACTGCCAGCAGCTCATAGAGAAATTCCTGGATAGGAAAGTATGGGAACAGGTAAGAGTGTATTCTACTTGTGTTGTACAGCAGTGAAAAACCATAGCTATACAGAATACATTGGATTGAATCTGCATTTGTGTAACAGAAAGTTTACAGTGGAGAGAAGTATGGCGCAGTCACACTCATCGCATCCTACAGGAGGTCTGACCTTAGACTTCGAGTAGAAGTGTTGAACGCAGCTAATCTCCTACCCATGGACTCCAACGGTCAGTGGTTTCCTCTCCTTGTCCCTTTTACATCGACATAGATCAAGGCAAAGGACAAGACAGGTCTTCTTAAAGATCTGATATCTCTGGTGTCTCTCTCCCTCCTCTCCAGGTTCCAGTGATCCGTTTGTCCAGTTGTGTCTGGAGCCTCGTCATGTGTTCCCCGAGGTGGAGCCTCGCACCACCCAGATCAAGAGCTGTGACCTCAACCCTCTGTTCGACGAGGCCTTCGAGTTGTAAGCCCTATAGCTCCAACTGCTGTCCCCTTCCGTCGCTACATTGGTGGCAGCAGATAATCCAAGTCTCTCAGATCTTTGTTGAAAACATGTCAAGAGTTACAACCACCTTTTGCGCTTCAACCTCGTCTCCTGCCGTTTCCTACCCTCAGGAACTATACAGGTAATCAATCTCTCCCACATCCCCCTCTTTGTCTTCCTCTCCATGTACCCCCCTGCCTCCCTCCGTCAGTATGGTGTCAGTGGAGCAGTGTCAGGCTGCGGGGGCGTGTCTGGTGGTGACCGTGTTGGACTATGACACCCTGAGAACAGACGACTTCGAGGGGGAGGCCTTCCTGGCTCTGAGGGCAGTGCCGGGTGTCGGAGGGGGGCCAGGGCACCAGCCAGACCCTTCCCCGGCCCAGATACGCCTGCCGCTCACACACCCCAAACCAAACGGTATGATCTGGAATTAAGTTGTGTGAAAATTAACACATACTTGCATGATACTGAAGCGTGCTCGTTTCGTCCAGATGACAGTATCCTGAAGCTGTTGGAGTCGAGGAGAGGGGAGAGGGAGGCCCAGGTGTTTGTGAAGAAACGCAGACAGAGAGAAAAACAGTCACAGGAGGAGAAACAATGAGCATAATAACAAAAATAGACATGTATTTTATTGTTCTATACCAAGACAGACTCAATGAAACGCTGTTGCTGGATGCAGTAAAGGGATGGACTGTGTGCCAGGTGTGTGTCTGTGTATAGTGCCGGTGCTCTCAACAGTGATCATGTCTTTTCACCGGATAGCAACACAAGCACACACACCCCTGCTGTATCCAAAGCAGAGGTGGTACCTGATAACTGGTGTGGTCAGTGCATGGGGCAATTATGACATACAAAAACAATGTATATTTGACACCTGTTTGAAATACTGTGAAATATTAAAATGCTTACAAATGTAAATTATGCCCCGCCCCCAAAATAATTATACCTTGATTTTTATTTTTTATTTTTAAGTTGGTTGTTTGACAGAAACTAAATGGCATTTGAGTTAACATGAAGCGCCTTGTTATTAAATTAAACTAATATACATCATTTTAAAGACTACACAATTGACTAGTATATTTTTCAAGATTGTGTTGTTAACATGCCCCCCCCCCATCCTTCCAGTTAAAGAATATTACAGACAGCAAACCTGAGTCAGTCACGTACAGAAACTACTCGTCACACACAGACGGCTTCATCCAAATGGTCTAAACGGGGCTGTCGTTCCTTCACCTGTCATTTATTTATAGACTTCCACCATATTCCCTTCCTGTAGTTTCAGATCAGTGCAAAGGGAGAAGAAGCCTTTTTAAACTATTGAAATGCTTGCCTATTCCTCCTCTGACGAGAAGCCTCGTTAGCAAAATGATAACTACTGACTTGGCCTTCACTTCTCTAGAAAAAAGCATGAAAATTCTATGAAAAATAGAAGATATATTTTTATTTTAACTGTAAAAAAAACGAAGGAATTGTACTCGCAGCAGTCTTCAGCGGTGGTCCCTATCGCCTCGATCACACCGACAACGTACTTGTGGAAAATAGTACGCAGCATCATCTGGATGTGTGTACAACAACAGTTCAACATTCACCTTCTGCTACCATTTCTGTCAATCCATCTATGCATACAGTTTGACTCATACAATGGATAAATCAATTGTATGTTACCTCGCCGAACGCACCGCAACTTCCTCTACAACGCAATTCTGCAAGGCAAACGAAGCGTTCCAATAAATGTACTTCTGGAGTGCCAAAACGTAATGACGCTGTCGGTGTGATCGAGGCATTAGGCCGTAGCATCATGGAACAGAGGTCAAGCGTGCCCTTTACTGACTCTGAGTCAGTTGTGTGGTTTAGTTCGTAATGGTGAAAGTCAGGTCTGTAGTGAGGAGAGCTGATCCCAAATCATTTCTTATGCACAGGCAGTGTTTTGAGTAAAAAACATTTCAGATCTTGAATCATTTGACTATAGGGACAGCAGTCTGGTCTCTGGGTGAGGATATCTGATCTAGGATCAGAGGTAAGAAACAACAGAGTATCTACCTGTACTCCATAGCGTTAGAACAACTGGTTTGTATCTGATCTAGGATCAGAGGTAAGAAACAACAGAGTATCTACCTGTACTCCATAGCGTTAGAACAACTAGTTTGTATCTGATCTAGGATCAGAGGTAAGAAACAACAGAGTATCTACCTGTACTCCATAGCGTTAGAACAACTAGTTTGTATCTGATCTAGGATCAGAGGTAAGAAACAACAGAGTATCTACCTGTACTCCATAGCGTTAGAACAACTGGTTTGGATCTGGTCTAAAGTCAGTCACTTAGTTTTAGGGTCAACTGGGCTGTTTTGAGTAAGTAACTAGGGCTGGTCTGAGGTCAGTGTTGGGGGATCCGCCGAGCTGCAGCTAGTTGAGGGGTTAGGTCAGGATAACTGATCCGGGGTCTGTTCTGGGCAGAGGGGGCACTCTGCAGAGCAGCTGTCACACTGCAGACCGTGTCTACAGGGCTGAGAGACTGAGCCCTGCCCTCTACACAGCACACAACACTGCCTCTGCTTTCTATACACCACCTGGATGGTGGGGTGAGAGAGAGGAGAAAAGAAGGAGAGAAAGGGGGGGGAGAGAAAGAGAGAAGAATAAGAGAGAGAGACAAAAAGACAGAAAGAGAAAAGCCTGCTAGTTACTTAAAAAAAGAATAAAAAAATGCCATTTAGCAGACGCTTTTATCCAAAGCGACTTACAGTCATGTGTGCATACATTCTACGTATGGGTGGTCCCGGGGATCGAACCCACTACCCTGGCGTTACAAGCGCCATGCTCTACCAACTGAGCTACAGAAGGACCATACCATAGATTCCCGGGACCACCCATACATAGAATGTTTGCACACATGACTGTAAGTCGCTTTGGATAAAAGCGTCTGCTAAATGGCATATTATTATTATTATTATTAACAAGCATGGCTCTGTGTGTATGTGAGCGTATCCCCTACCTGCTCCACAGTGTGTAGACATGTACAGAGCTGGGCCTGCAGACTGACCACACACTCTTCAGGCAGTCTATGGATCAGCTGTAGCTGGTGCAGGGCCAGGTGGGGGTTTTCTCCTGTCCTCATGCAGTCCAGCGCCTCCTGGAGGAAGGAGGTCTGTCTCTGCGCCTCCTCCTCATCCTGCCTGGCACGCTCCACTTGTAAAGCTAACCGACCGGACGAGCCACGAGCCGCCCACACCTGGAGTGAGAGAGTGATGTAGACAGGGAGGGTGATGGGAGAAACATGAGAAAAACGGGAGCGTCAGAGCGATTAAAGGGGAAGGAAGAGAGACATTTCTTAAGACTGACCTTTTTTATGGTTTATTGGTGCACACACACATGCACACGCACGCACGCACGCACGCACGCACACACACACACACACACACACACACACACACACACACACACACACACACACACACACACACACACACACACACACACACACACACACACACACACACACACACACACACACACCTCATACCTGTGCTGTATGTCTCCAGGTGTGGCCCCAGTGTTTCAGTAGTCTGTTAGCATCGTCTAGTTCCTGTCTGACCCGGGCTGCCTCCATGCTCTGGCCCATGGAGGGTAGCATGGCCGGCGGTGTACCGGGAGAATCATGGCCTGACGGGTGCTCCCAGATACTACTGCTCATACCATTCAGGCCTGCAATACAGGAGACACATGAGAAATATTTATTAAGTTGAGGTGTCTCTAGAAAGTACGGGAAAATGTTGGGGCACATTTTTAAATCACCTCTAATCTAACAGACAAATACAAGATCTAAAAACCTAGAGAGCTATGAGATGACCCCAAAAAGCTTCTTTCTGATTGGCCGTGCTGCGACAGATGAGCGGAGAAGAATGGTGACTGGCGGACTCTGATTGGTGTCGAGGGCGAGGGTGAGCTGAAAGGGGCGGAGCTGCAGAGGGATCCTGGGATGTTGACAGGAGCCGAACTCTGGAGCTGGTTCCCTCCTGCAAAATCAATCAACAATGTAATCAATCAAACATTACAATCACCTCAGGTAGGTGTGTGTATCTGGGCTCCATACCCACCCAGCATGGCTCGGGCAGAGCTGAGCTGCTGGCCAGGCTTCTCTCCAGGGCAGACATCCCAAAGACATTCAGGTCCAGGTCTTCCAGAGCTGACTCTATACATCTATACAAAACAAAACGTTTAGTTACTCAGATCTGTCCCACACAAGGACATCCATTTTGGCCGCATGTGCTCCTAGCTTGTAACGCCAGGGTAGTGGGTTCGATCCCTGGGACCACCCATACTTAGAATGTATGCACACATGACTGTAAGTCGCTTTGGATAAAAGCGTCTGCTAAATGGCATATATTATTATTATATATTATTAGCTATTTCTCTGTGCGTCCTGACATTTTAGGAGCGCCAGTGTTGACCAGGAAGAGAAATCTCCCAGATAGTAATTGTCTTACATGTAAAGAATATGAACGAAGGCATCGGGGATGTTTGTATTTCTGGTAACTTTATGAAGACGACACAGGAATCCCTCTGTCTACCACTTAGTGTAGCCAGCCAGTCATTTCTCAAGGCCTTCCCAGAAAACCTTCCAAATAACAAGTAGGCTTACCTGGCAGAATGATATGCCATCATGATGATTCGTTTCAATCGGATGGTCTTTTGTTTTTGCTAACTCTGCTAATGTACATGCAGTACAGCAACACTACCAGCCAAACTCGAGTCTCTTGAGGTGGGCAACTGACATTAAAGGGCAACTATACCCTCCTAAATATTTATATATTTTTCTTCCCCAGACCTCAAAAGTGGTCTCCTAATGTGGTTTAAACATTGTTGTGGACTTTGAACATCCATTTCTGTTGCTTTTCTATTTAAAAAAAAGTGTGATTTTGAGAGTGAAAACCAGAAAACATATCTGATATCCAAAACCCGGATAAAGTGTGGATTTTGGTGTTATGGAGAATAAATGTATTAGCTGGTAAAATTCTGAGTGGCTGGTAGATTTTTTTTAACCTACCTGCCAGTGGACGAAATACTTTGTTTTTAAGGCCCTGTTTAAAAACCATGTCCACGGTCAGTTCCAAAACCATTCACTGGCATCAGTCTTGTTACCCCATTAGCTAGCTAGCTAACATCCTGGTTACTTTACCAGTATATCTAAACATCTGGGGGCACAGAAAGGAAAAAGGATAGCTTCTTTAGAAGATCAATGATCATTGCAATGAATGAGTGACTGAGCCCTTACATGTCACTCACAAACTTGACGCTCTTAAAGAGACAGTGTAGAATTTCCAATGTAATGCATCTCAATAGATAATGCTTTTACACAATGTAGAAACTTATTCTACAAATGACTTTGCAGATTTTTGTATCAACATTTAGCTTTTTATAATAAATATTTCTAGAGCTCAACATGTGCCTCAAAAGTAGCTAGAATTAATTTGGGCCTCATACGCAATATCTCAATTAATTACAAAAATATATATTATTGTGCTCCTAGATTGTATGTTGTGCTCCTAACTATTTTTAATATGGGAGCACCAGTGCTACCAATGCATTTTTTAAATTTAGAGCCCTGGTCCCATGGCAATCAAGTGATCCAATGTCAATATTCTTTATAGATAACCTATGTAATTGCCCCTCAGGGATAAATATCATTTTTTTAATTGAATGGAATTTTAGGAAGTAAACTACAATAGTTAGCTACTTGTACAGTGGCCAGCTCCTCTGACATTAAGAGTAATACGAGTTGAAAGAGTCTTCTGTGCCTACGTGACTGACTCACCAACTACAGACTCAATGGTGTCGCTGGTGGGGTAGAAGGGCAGTGCATTGGCATTCATGCCTGAGGAAAGGCGCTGGTGCTGGGGCTCCGTGGTGGTCCTGGTGGAGGGGTCCTGGAGGAGCCGGGCTGGGAGGGGTGGCTGCCAGGCTGGAGGGAACACTGGAGGACAGACTCAGAGGACTACCCACTGGGAGGAACACCAGCAGGTCCTAGAGAGAGACAGAGGGTGGTGCTACAATCATTATGCAGACTAACAGTGGGTTGGGTATAGTTATAGTATAGTTTGTTATAGTATAGCTATAGTATAGATAGTTATAGTACAGTTATAGTTAATTATAGTATAGATAGTTATGGTATAGTTAGTTAGTTATAGTATAGTTAGTTATAGTTTGTGTTTGTGTGGACTACTCCTCCTGTTTGTACCTGTGTTTGTGTGGACTACTCCTCCTGTTTGTACCTGTGTTTGTGTGGACTACTCCTCCTGTTTGTACCTGTGTTTGTGTGGACTACTCCTCCTGTTTGTACCTGTGTTTGTGTGGACTACTCCTCCTGTTTGTACCTGTGTTTGTGTGGACTACTCCTCCTGTTTGTACCTGTGTTTGTGTGGACTACTCCTCCTGTTTGTACCTGTGTTTGTGTGGACTACTCCTCCTGTTTGTACCTGTGTTTGTGTGGACTACTCCTCCTGTTTGTACCTGTGTTTGTGTGGACTACTCCTCCTGTTTGTCCTGTGTTTGACTACTCCTCCTGTTTGTACCTGTACCTGTACTCTTCCTGTTTGTGTGTTTGACTACTCCTCCTGTTTGTACCTGTGTTTGTGTGACTACTCCTCCTGTTTTACCTGTGTTTGTGTGGACTACTCCTCCTGTTTGTACCTGTACTACTCCTCCTGTTTTTGTGTGGACTACTCCTCCTGTTTGTACCTGTGTTTGTGTGGACTACTCCTCCCTCCTGTTTGTACCTGTGTTTGTGTGGACTACTCCTCCTGTTTGTACCTGTGTTTGTGTGGACTACTCCTCCTGTTTGTACCTGTGTTTGTGTGGACTACTCCTCCTGTTTGTACCTGTGTTTGTGTGGACTACTCCTCCTGTTTGTACCTGTATTTGTGTTTGTGTGGACTACTCCTCCTGTTTGTACCTGTATTTGTGTGGACTACTCCTCCTGTTTGTACCTGTGTTTGTGTGGACTACTCCTCCTGTTTGTACCTGTGTTTGTGTGGACTACTCCTCCTGTTTGTACCTGTGTTTGTGTGGACTGTGTTTGTGTGGACTACTCCTCCTGTTTGTACCTGTGTTTGTGTGGACTACTCCTCCTGTTTGTACCTGTATTTGTGTTTGTGTGGACTACTCCTCCTGTTTGTACCTGTATTTGTGTGGACTACTCCTCCTGTTTGTACCTGTATTTGTGTGGACTACTCCTCCTGTTTGTACCTGTATTTGTGTTTGTGTGGACTACTCCTCCTGTTTGTACCTGTGTTTGTGTGGACTACTCCTCCTGTTTGTACCTGTGTTTGTGTGGACTACTCCTCCTGTTTGTACCTGTGTTTGTGTGGACTACTCCTCCTGTTTGTACCTGTGTTTGTGTGGACTACTCCTCCTGTTTGTACCTGTGTTTGTGTGGACTACTCCTCCTGTTTGTACCTGTGTTTGTGTGGACTACTCCTCCTGTTTGTACCTGTGTTTGTGTGGACTACTCCTCCTGTTTGTACCTGTGTTTGTGTGGACTACTCCTCCTGTTTGTACCTGTGTTTGTGTGGACTACTCCTCCTGTTTGTACCTGTATTTGTGTTTGTGTGGACTACTCCTCCTGTTTGTACCTGTGTTTGTGTGGACTACTCCTCCTGTTTGTACCTGTGTTTGTGTGGACTACTCCTCCTGTTTGTACCTGTGTTTGTGTGGACTACCCCTCCTGTTTGTACCTGTGTTTGTGTGGACTACTCCTCCTGTTTGTACCTGTGTTTGTGTGGACTACTCCTCCTGTTTGTACCTGTGTTTGTGTGGACTACTCCTCCTGTTTGTACCTGTGTTTGTGTGGACTACTCCTCCTGTTTGTACCTGTATTTGTGTTTGTGCGGACTACTCCTCCTGTTTGTACCTGTATTTGTGTGGACTACTCTTCCTGTTTGTACCTGTGTTTGTGTTTGTGTGGACTACTCCTCCTGTTTGTACCTGTATTTGTGTGGACTACTCCTCCTGTTTGTACCTGTGTTTGTGTGGACTACGCCTCCTGTTTGTACCTGTGTTTGTGTTTGTGTGGACTATGCCTCCTGTCTTTGCTGTTGTGGTAGTAGGGACAGGCGTAACCTTGGCGACACAGACGAGAAGGTTTTTTACACAGATCTGTCTTGTAGTGGGACAACACATAGTTGTTATCTACAGAGAGAGGAGAGAGAGAGGAATGTATTAGTATTGGAATCATGGCCTTCATATAGAATCTTCCAGGATCAGTTAAAAGATGTGTATTGTGTGTGTATAGCCGTACTCTGCCAACGGGGTTCCTCACTCAAGATCTTCTCAATGAGGGCGGTACTAGCCACCAGCCCGTCCCCCCCTCCTCCCTCTGCAGCCCCCGACCCCCCCTGAGACTCCATCACCTGCACCTCCCTTGAGAGGGGGAGAGGGACGTCATGGCAACGAGACCAGTTAGAAACAGAACAATGAAACAGACAAAAGAGCCTAGACTTCAAGATCGAGAGACTTTGGGTCATTGTGTTTGTATGACGCGTCTCCACTCTACCTGACGTCGTAGACGGGACATCGTAGGTCATGTGATCCGTGTGCCCTTCCCGTCCGTCTCGTGGATACAGGAGCCCGTCTTATAGTACCTCGGATGATACCGCTGCTCTGTGTCGCCCGCAGAAACGGACATCTGGAAATCACACCGTTGAGAGATACAATTATTGTATTGTCAATTACTTTTAAAAAACATACAGGGGGAAAAACCATTTACACATCTTGATGGGTCATGTGATATTGGCTCAGAGCCACAGTCTTCATCATTTGCATTCCCCCTGTGTGTGTGTTAATGGGCTAGGTGTGAGTAAGTGATGTGTTAGCACTTCTCCTGATCTGACTGAGTTATGGGGGGAGTGGTGCTGCTTTCAGCTGCAAAGCACTGCAGTCAACAGCCATCACTTCAGCTATTCACCGGGATGGTTACAGGTGCTAGAATCGTTAGTGGGTGCGTCCTCTCACCTCATTGATAAACAGTAACCTCAATTTGAAAAGAAATCCCAATCCCAGATGCTTTACTATGCAATGTAGAGCATGTTCAGTATATATTCATGTTGGGAACTCAAGGATTGACCATTCTTTTGCCCCAGAAACTTTGTTTTTTTATTGAATAAAACAATAGTGTCTCTGTCTATCTGACTACCAATACATGAAATCATTTTTTAAATCCTTGGTACCCACCCAGCACACAGACAAACACTCTCTCTCTCTCTCTCTCTCTCTCTCTCTCTCTCTCTCTCTCTCTCTCTCTCTCTCTCTCTCTCTCTCTCTCTCTCTCTCTCTCTCTCTCTCTCTCTCTCTCTCTCTCTCTCTCTCTCTCTCTCTCTCTCTCTCTCTCTCTGACACAGACTCACTCGTCCGCATCAGGGCAGGTGCCTGTGCTCTCGTCGCATTTGTTACAGTAGACGTCTGGACTGTAGTTGAAGGTTCCGTCCCGCCTGCGGATGGGTCTGCGGCGCCGCTGGTTCAGGAAGTGCCAGTGGAAGCAGGAAAAGGGCCGGTGCTGGGTACACTTGTGCTGCACGAACAGAGGACACTGTTCTGTCCTGAACTCCTTCAGATACCTGAATGGAGGGGGGGGGGGGTTGCCGGTGGTGATTGATTAATGACTAGTGTATTAGTGTATGTCTTATATTTGACACCAAACGATGACTATAGCAAGCTGCAGGAGTCATAGCAACTATCGCTCTCTTACTCTCTCTCTCTCTCAAAAAAAAACAGACACACACAAAGTTAACTTATGAACCAATTATAGGTAAATAGACCAACCATTAAATCAAATATTATTAGAGTCTTACATTGTAATTGTATTGCATATTATAATATCCAGACACAAAATGGTAACTCTACTTATGGATAACACTGACAGCTCCCCAAACAGTCCACCTCTGCCTATCCAAAAGATACCAACTCAGTCACCAGTAGGCCTCTAGAACGGGTACACATTCATCCAAACCTGAGATAACTGAGAGAATACAGGATCAACTGACCTGATTCTCTTAACCTCAGTGGTGTTTTGGTATGTTTACTTACACACGTGAAGTTGTGTGTGTCTATATGTGGTCTACGTATGTGTAGTGTTGAGGTTTCTCAGGCTGACCGTGCAGGACGTTGGCGGGAGACGTCATGTCTCCTGCGGGCGAGGAGGAGGAAGGTCCGCCGGTGATCGTAATCACCGACGAGGACGGAGGCTGTGTATGTGTTTTCGACATCATTTTCCTCTTTCTAGCCTTCCTACCCACGTCCTGTATCCAGTGTGCGACGAAGTCCGCATTCTTTACTGTTGTACGCTTGCGCCTGGTACCAGGACGTGTAAGCAAAGATACAGTACCACAGATTGAACCAGATATTTCACAGTGTGAAAAAATGTGGAGCGTTCGGGTGGCGTTTCCACTCACTACCAAATCTCTGACGAGAGGAAGCCCAGTGGCTTCTTCTATGATATACTGGCGGTCCGCAAACAAACGTTTAAAGTGTATGCCGCTACCTACTGTGCTGGAGTGTGTGGTTAATCATGATTTACAACATTTCTAAAAACCTCTTACCTAGCTCAGTACTTCTGAGAAAATAAAAAAGAGCCCTACTAACATCTAATAGACCCTCCCCCATTCCAAAAATCGCTTCCAAACCTCTCCAACCCTGTTCTACCTCAATGACCCTACACTTCAATCTTTCCCTCTCTTCAACATACTTACAACAATATAACAACACATGCTCCACCATTTCATTGACCATACACTCCATACACCAACCATTCACATGCTTGCCAACCAGATGTAATGATGAGTTCAATGTACAATGTCCTAAGCGCAATTGAGCAAACACGACCTCTTCCTTCCCAATCTGACCTTTGAATCTTGGTCCACCGACCTTTGTTCGAAGGGCATGTAAATGCCGGCTCTTGGGCTCAGAGTCCCATCTCTTCTCCCGCACATCTATCAAAAATGTCTGTAATCTTGGCCTCACCTCTAGCCAGTGGAAGATTAATCTAAATTGTATATTGTTTCAAAGCTCTTTTGGCTAACTGGTCTATAATATAATTCTCTTCAACACGTGAATGTGCTGGAACACAGCAGAATCTCACTACGACACCCAGTCTCTCAATTCTCCATAATAACATGAATACCTCCAATAGTAGGTGACTCCTATTAGATGTACCAGATGATAAACTATTCAATACAAACTGAGAATCTGAGCACACTATAATTCTAACAGGTTGTATGTCCTCCACCCACTGGAGGGCAATTATTATCGCCAGCAATTCAACTGAGTACACTGACAATAACTCTGTTAGTCTTCTACATATCTGCACATCACATCCAGGAAGGTAAACGCCTGCTCCTGTGCTCCACTATCTGGGTCCTACATATCTGCACATCACATACAGGAAGGTAAAGGCTCCTGTGCTCCACTATCTGGGTCCTACATATCTGCACATCACATCCAGGAAGGTAAAGGCTCCTGTGCTCCACTATCTGGGTCCTACATATCTGCACATCACATCCAGGAAGGTAAAGGCTCCTGAGCTCCACTCTCTGGGTCCTACATATCTGCACATCACATCCAGGAAGGTAAAGGCTCCTGAGCTCCACTATCCGGGTCCTACATATCTGCACATCAAATCCAGGAAGGTAAAGGCTCCTGGGCTCCACTATCTGGGTCCTACATATCTACACATCACATCCAGGAAGGTAAAGGCTCCTGAGCTCCACTATCTGGGTTCTACATATCTGCACATCACATCCAGGAAGGTAAAGGCTCCTGAGCTCCACTATCTGGGTTCTACATATCTGCACATCAAATCCAGGAAGGTAAAGGCTCCTGAGCTCCACTATCTGGGTTCTACATATCTGCACATCAAATCCAGGAAGGTAAAGGCTCTTGAGCTCCACTATCTGGGTTCTACATATCTGCACATCAAATCCAGGAAGGTAAAGGCTCCTGAGCTCCACTATCTGGGTCCTACATATCTGCACATCACATCCAGGAAGGTAAAGGCTCCTGAGCTCCACTATCTGGGTCCTACATATCTGCACATCAAATCCAGGAAGGTAAAGGCTCCTGAGCTCCACTATCTGGGTCCTACATATCTGCACATCAAATCCGGGAAGGTAAAGGCTCCTGAGCCCCACTATCTGGGTCCTACATATCTGCACATCAAATCCAGGAAGGTAAAGGCTCCTGTGCTCCACTATCTGGGTCCTACATATCTGCACATCACATCCAGGAAGGTAAAGGCTCCTGAGCTCCACTATCTGGGTTCTACATATCTGCACATCACATCCAGGAAGGTAAAGGCTCCTGAGCTCCACTATCTGGGTTCTACATATCTGCACATCACATCCAGGAAGGTAAAGGCTCCTGAGCTCCACTATCTGGGTTCTACATATCTGCACATCACATCCAGGAAGGTAAAGGCTCCTGAGCTCCACTATCTGGGTCCTACATATCTGCACATCACATCCAGGAAGGTAAAGGCTCCTGAGCTCCACTATCTGGGTTCTACATATCTGCACATCACATCCAGGAAGGTAAAGGCTCCTGAGCTCCACTATCTGGGTTCTACATATCTGCACATCACATCCAGGAAGGTAAAGGCTCCTGAGCTCCACTATCTGGGTCCTACATATCTACACATCACATCCAGGAAGGTAAAGGCTCCTGAGCTCCACTATCTGGGTTCTACATATCTGCACATCACATCCAGGAAGGTAAAGGCTCCTGAGCTCCACTATCTGGGTCCTACATATCTGCACATCACATCCAGGAAGGTAAAGGCTCCTGAGCTCCACTATCTGGGTTCTACATATCTGCACATCACATCCAGGAAGGTAAAGGCTCCTGAGCTCCACTATCTGGGTCCTACATATCTGCACATCACATCCAGGAAGGTAAAGGCTCCTGAGCTCCACTATCTGGGTCCTACATATCTGCACATCACATCCAGGAAGGTAAAGGCTCCTGAGCTCCACTATCTGGGTTCTACATATCTGCACATCACATCCAGGAAGGTAAAGGCTCCTGAGCTCCACTATCTGGGTTCTACATATCTGCACATCACATCCAGGAAGGTAAAGGCTCCTGAGCTCCACTATCTGGGTCCTACATATCTACACATCACATCCAGGAAGGTAAAGGCTCCTGAGCTCCACTATCCTTGGATCCATCTGTGAAAAGTGGTAAAAAAAAGCATAACAACTTCTACCAATGTAATTGTCAACCAGTTTCCCTTTATCACTGACTTCTGACCAATCTTTTCTTTTTCTCTACCAAGGTGAGATCAACAACAGGATCTGGGAGAAACCACGGAGGAACATCCCCTATCACCACAGAATGGCCAACCTCCAACTCCCTAAAACCACTCTCATCAGCAAGCTTTCCAACTGTCCAACCAAAACCACTGCCTTGTCTACTAGTATATTCCCAACAGTCATCTAGAACAGTAGCAGTGGGAGGCTCAACCTCACAGACTTTCAACTCAATAAGCTAATGACCATTTTTTTTTACGCCATATATCCAAGGGCATCTCACCTGCCTCCACTAGTAAGGCACATACAGATGTTGTTTTGAATGCACCAATGCATATTCTTATAGCGCTACACTGGATTCTGTCCAGCCTGTGAAGCCTACACGTTGCCGCTGTTCCCTAATAAAGACAGTAGTCATTACTTCTTTCATGACCAGAGTTTCTTCAACTTCATTGCTCACCGTTTCTAATACATCCAAAGTAGCTCTACCTTTACGGAATCCACTTTGACATTGACCCAATAAACCTCTATGTTCCAGGAAATCATGACATTCTACTTATTGTCATATTTTCCATCAGTTTACACAAGTTAAAGGTCAGTGCTATTGGTCTATATCTATCAGCATCATGAAGGGTCCTTTACCAGGCTTAACATAAGGTCATATTACTGCACGTTACCAACCAGAAGGTATAACCCCCTCACTCCAAATCTTATTAAATAATCTCAGGAGAACATGCATGACCTCATAATAATAATAATAATAATAATATATGCCATTTAGCAGACGCTTTTATCCAAAGCGACTTACAGTCATGTGTGCATACATTCTACGTATGGGTGGTCCCGGGAATAGAACCCACTTCATCATGTTGATGCTTAAACATTCCATAGCACAAGTGACCATGACCTGGGGCTGTATATCCACACCCTATTAAGGCTAAACGCATCTCATGTATGGTAAAAAACAGCATCCAAAGAAGAGTCAACAGTATCCCTTTCTTATACACACTAACATGAGTATTTCAAATCTTCACACCTGCGTTGCTTGTGTACTTCATCCAAAGCTACCATGTAACCTAGCAAATGTCTTCCCCAACAAGTCAGCTTTTTCTTCATCAGTTACAGACATTTTTTGACCCACAAACAAATCTTGAATTCGAGAGGACCTGCTTCTTCCAGTCATATTTTTCAACATAGACAATACACCCCCCCCCCCCCCAGCTCAGTAGCCCTGCCTATTGTAGAGCAGAACTGTCTCCATGAATTTCTCGGGACAGACTTAATGACCCTATGGACAAGTTGAAAATCAACTAGATTCTCATGAGTCATATTCCTACACTCTGTTAGCCCTATTTCTTTCCCGAATAGCCGCAGGTGCACTCTTCAGTCTACCAAGGACTTACTTCACTCACTGGTACATATAAATTCATATAAATTCCCACCACTCAAAACTCAGAGAGGTCACAGAGGCAGCACATACTGTACATCAACCCGGCCTCGCTAGAAGACAACTCTCCAACAGAGTTTAAGCAATGATAACCAAACTTCTCCCAGTTTGCTTAATGAAATCACCATCTTCAGAATGTCTGGAATAGAAACATCAGAGTTCGCAGTACACCAAATCAGGAAATGATCGCTTCCAACAGTAGAATCATTCCATTCCATTCACCTATAGATGCAATAGGATGCAATCCCTCGAACAACATCACCTCTTGTACCACATCCATCGTGAAGACATACGAATGCTCTTGTTTTCATCATATCTTCAACAATAGAACCATTAGCTTCCCCATAAACTATTACGTGTATTAAAGTCACCACACCATATCGCTCTAGAGCCCATTTCTCCTGATATTTCATCAAACATCGCTACGGATAGTTGACACGGGTTGGAAAAATGTTGTACCTTAATATTACTACCTGCACTGTAGACTTCCACCATCACACGTTCATATTCAGATGGGACAGGTATATTACGATATACAAGACCTTCCCTTAGGAACGTAGCACAGCCACCACCCTGTCCAGTTGATCTATCAGATCTGGTAACCAGGAATAATACAATCAAGATATGTGTATAAGCCACGTTTATGTATAAGCCACGTTTCTTGAACACATATCTCATCAGGTTTGATCTCTAAATCAATGACATATTTCTTCACCTCCTGACTGTTAGCAATAAGGCTTCTGGCATTCCTCTGAAGGATAACAAAAAACCTTAACTCTAATTATCATCATATTGAGACATTCCATCATTAGTATTATTTGGAGTCAACATTTCAACAGTCTTGGCAACAGTAAAAGTCCATCAAAACTCTGTTGTTGCTTCCACAATGACCTTCAACTTGGCTGTTCTTCTATCCACAAATGATTACAGGTTGATAACCTTTCCAATGAAGACTATAAAATAAATTGGATGAACTATTAAGGTGTCCCTTTGACACGACACGATTTCTGAACAGGTCTGGAATCCGTGTCTGGACCAACATAAACAGCCTTTCCTACAGTAGGTCCCCTTATTCCAGGAGTAACCCTGTGACCCATCATTCTGCCTAATAGTTACACCAATCTGCCTTGCAGCCTCTGCATAAGAGACATTTTATACCGTTGGGCCTCTCTAGCCTCTTTTATGTACCTGGCATCCACCAAATGCTGCTCTGTGTTCCCCCCACAATTACAACAATTAACCTTGACATTGTTCCCACATTCACCGTAATCATGTGCCCCTCCACACTTGGCACATCATTTCTTTCCTTCGCACAGAGCCGCTACATGTTCCATTCTTTGGCATTTAAAATACTTTCATTGGGGCTGGGACTTACACTCAAACAGTGAAACGTAGGAAGCTGTACTCTCTCTGTACTTTCTTCAGTAAAATCTTCTCTTAATAGTACTGACAGGCTTTCACTCGTCTGCCCCTCATTCTTAGTGAACAGTCGTTTGGCTTCAACCACTATGCCCCAATCTACATTTTATTTTATGTCATCTATGGACAAAGATAATAGAACCCTAGAAATGTTCACCCGAAGCTCAAGGGACACGACTATGGAGTGAGTTTGATTTTGGCCGACATTATTCCAATTTTCTAATTGATAAAACATTTTGATGTCAATTCAGTTTTAGGTTCCCAAAACTAGAATCTAGACCCTTTGCCAAAGTTTTTTTTTATTTTTTAAGAATTGTTGTTTAGGAGTGCAAGGGCGAATTGAGTTACTGCCCTAATTTGTTCCCATTGGAAACGAAAGGCTGTGATCTATCTTGGGTTAGTTATACAGATCTTTGACAGTCAAATGATGGGGTTTGCTAAGAGCTATGGAATATGTAGTTCAATAATGTCTTGTCCCCTTTGCTTTGAAGCTGCAGTGTGTGGAGTAGTCAGAAATATTATTTTAATATGAAACCAGTGTCTTTATTCCATGGAGAATACATAACATTGTACTTCTGATCCAAACATACGAAATGTGTGCTGCTCTGTGCAAACAAAAATAACAACATTACAGGCTTTTCCCGTGTGTGGTCATCAACTGTTACAAAACATCCCTAAAATAACATTTCTAAACAGAGAATTTGAGAACAGAAAACCACAATGTTGTGAACAACATACAGACATCCAAGTGAAAATTATATTAGGGAGAAATAACTGTACAAATGTCGTTCGGAGGTCGAGGGGGAAAAAAAACATATTTTATTGCAGTCATGTCTTCTCGGGCAGACAGCATTCACGATCTACTCAGACAGCCATGACCATATCGACACTCACTGTCTGATACTCTGTATTCCAATTGAATTGCGCGTTTAGTCTTATAAACTAATTGATAATACAAAGTAATCTAATTGATACAACAACAATCCTGGTCATTCACGAGCAATATGATCATGATACCATGGAAAAACAATCATTGCACTCTAACTAGCATGTTCTTCAAGTCACAGAATTGTTAAAACATGCTGAGAACATGTTTCAGAAGAGTATTTTGTTGAAACAACAATGTTAATATATTTTCTGCAATATTTTCAACCCAAGTATTTCGCGATAATATTTCGGTCGCTCTGATTGGATACAGAGGACAGAAAATAACCAATGGGATGATTGATTTTGTTAACCAATGTGTGAGCCAGTTTGATGGTCTTTTTAACCAATGGTCTTACGAGTTTCTCCTTCTCAACCAACCGGTTTTAGAAATCGGTTAGTTGACGTCATGAGAGAGTATAAAAATGGATTCATCGCCGTTTACCATTAATCGCGTTGTGTGTCTCAAAGAAGAGGACTTAGGGTCTGCTGGTCTACCTGTTAAAGTTGTGGAATAATCCAACAGTTACCATACGGTGAGCAACTTTTTGCTATTTTTGTCTTATTTGATAGCGTTTTTTTCCCGTTCACAAAGAGTTGAAATAGTAATCGGTTGACCTCCCAAATGATTTGTCTGTACCGGTTAAATATATCTAGAACAATAGCAATCCCAACCGTGATATGGCTGCCTGCTAACGGTAGCTAACTAAATACCTCTATGTGTAGCCTAGTTTTATTTTATTTTTTTAAGCACATTTTTTTTCCGCCGTGTTTTAACTAGCATCTTTCACCCTACCTTGACTTTCCGGCTTGGACTCAAACAGCGTGGGGTTTCGATGTCTGTTTCTCGTTAACGTTAGCCGTAGTGCTAACGCTAGGTCAGTCGTCGGTCAGAAGTTGTAGCTAATTATCAGTTCTCCTTTTCTCGCATTTTAAAACGTTTTTTTGTTTTTTATTTCCTTCTGATTTGGGCTTTCCTCCTCCTCGGTGTTTTTTTAAGTACAAGTGGACAAACGGTCGTTAGCACAACATTCACGCGAAGTTTTTATCCTTTCGATGTATGCTGTTTTTTCCGTGCCCCGCTCAAACGAACAAAGACTGCAGTAATAATGTCTGTTGTGTTGGCAACCGGGCGGCAGGCGGCAAGGCGGCAGGCGGCGCGACTGGAACCGACCAAACGCGCCTCCCAGCGGTGCCTTTACGTTCGCGGTGGGGGGAGGGGGAATATTGAAACCTGAACGATTGTTATATAAAGGACGCTGAATTTCAGTTATTGCAATTTGTCTTATCAAAATATATGTGGGGTTAAACAGTTGGCTGCAATGTTTTTTTTAAGCGTTTCTGTTTGTTTTGTAGAAAACAATTTTTGCCTTTTTTTTTTAAGCCGCCTTTTCCCATCGACAGCGATCGACAATTTAATGTCTCACTTTGAAGGCATTTCAAGTCATTTTCCGACTGATTTGTATATATATTTTTCCCCTAGTGAGAAATGGCTCGTACCAAGCAGACCGCCCGTAAATCCACCGGAGGAAAGGCGCCAAGGAAGCAGCTCGCCACAAAGGCGGCCAGGAAAAGTGCGCCATCCACCGGAGGAGTGAAGAAGCCCCATCGTTACAGGTACTTAGAGCAGTTCAACCTATTTTCCCAGCATGTTTGTTTACATAGATGTAACCAGAAGGAAGTGTGTCACTAACAGGTCTAGTTATAGAATGATTACTTAACGTTTTACTGTTTTGTTTCCCAGGCCAGGAACAGTGGCTCTGAGGGAGATCCGTCGTTATCAGAAGTCTACTGAGCTGCTGATCCGCAAGCTGCCTTTCCAGCGTCTGGTGAGAGAAATCGCGCAGGACTTCAAGACGGACCTGCGTTTCCAGAGTGCTGCCATTGGTGCCCTTCAGGTAAAATCCCCAGACTGCTGGTACCACACTAGTCTGAAGGCTAATGGATGGAGTGAACAGGAACTCTTTATTTGATTAATCCCTTGACTTGTCCCCACTCCTCTTCTCTCCACCAGGAGGCCAGCGAAGCGTACCTGGTGGGTCTGTTTGAGGATACCAACCTGTGTGCCATCCATGCCAAGCGTGTCACCATTATGCCCAAAGACATCCAGCTGGCCCGCAGGATAAGGGGAGAGAGGGCCTAAATGGTACCTCCTGCTCTAGACACACAATTGTATTTATCTCACTTAACCATTTTGTGAATTTTAAAAACATTTATTTCTTTTTTTCTTTTTGTAATGTATTTTAGAATGAGGTAACGATCAGATATGGTTAGTGTGCAGATAGGACGATTGGCTTGCCTTCAATTGCAAATGAGGCTTGTTTTTATCTTGGAGGATAAAGATTTTACATGACTCACCCTGTTGACTTCAGTCAGGTGGCTTCACATGTTAACTGGCTCAATTAGGGTGACAGTAATACATATTCTAGATGACAGAGCCTTTGTGGTTGGGGGGGGGGGTATGAGGTGAAAGAATGACTCAGCTCTTTACGTCAGCTTCCGGGGTGGTGTGTCAGGGTCTCATCTATTTCCACCCTTTGTCTCAGCAGTCTGCCAGCATGTCTTGCACAACAGTTCACTCCTAGTACTCCATAATGGTGTCAGGAGGATTGTCTATGCAGTTACTCCTCCTGACACTGTCAGGGATGGCCAGGAGGATGACCAAGACTCTGTATATTCTGGACTGTTTTTTACAATGTTATTTTTCCAACATGCAACAAACCTTGGCAGCTACATTTAATATTTATGAGTGTCACATTGTCTTTCTATTAAATGTGTTTACAAGTAAATGCTTGTTTGGTGGTTTTAATTATCTACTAGGTGCTTTTTAAGGTACCACATATATTAGCTATACTTGGAAGACAAATTGCTGTTCTGTGGAATAACTTCCTCTAATGTGAAGTTCTCAACATTTTAAAGTTCATGTATCCAGTTTGTCATATGCACCACTGAGCTTAAAAAGGAGAAGGGAAAAACAGGGATTAAGTGTGCTTAAAATTGAAAGCCCTTCCCATTCTAAAATTACATTTTCTTGGCCTCGCTGCACTAGGAACTAAAAATACCAGAGCTATTAAATGGTCCTTGTGTACAATGCAGTTTGACTCCATGCTAGCTCTGAGAACTGCATGGAAGGAGCCTGTCATGTTTCTGTGGTGTCTCAAAACAGCCACTCTGCACTCAAACTGCTCTCCACCAATGGGAATAGATTTGTGCCGGCTCAGTATCAGTCATTGCAGCCCAAGATCACGATGGTAACTTGCCGCAACTACAGCGCGAGCACTATCTTTGAAAGGCTGGGAGTGGCTCACAGCCCAGAAACACTAGACTCATTCAAATTCACATACTGCCTGACCAGATCCAAGGATCACGCAATCTGAATCGCGCTACACTGCCCTTTCCCACCTGGCTGAAAGAACCCTAATGAGAATGCTGTTAAGAGACTACAGCTCAGTGTTCACCATTGTGCACACAAAGCTCATCGTCCTCCTCCCAGAGTGCTAAGAACCTTGGTGTGATCCTGGACAACACCCTGTCGTTCTCAACCAACATCAAGGCGGTGGCCCGTTCCTGTAGGTTCATGCTCTACAACATCCGCAGAGTACGACCCTGCCTCACACAGGAAGCGGTGCAGGTCCTAATCCAGGCACTTGTCATCTCCTGTCTGGATTACTGCAACTCGCTGTTGGCTGGGCTCCCTGCCTGTGCCATTAAACCCCTTCAACTCATCCAGAACGCCGCAGCCCGTCTGGTGTTCAACCTTCCCAAGTTCTCTCACGTCACCCCGCTCCTCCGTTCTCTCCACTGGCTTCCAGTTGAAGCTTGCATCCGCTACAAGACCATGGTGCTTGCCTACGGAGCTGTGAGGGGAACGGCACCTCAGTACCTCCAGGCTCTGATCAGGCCCTACACCCAAACAAGGGCACTGCGTTCATCCACCTCTGGCCTGCTCGCCTCCCTACCACTGAGGAAGTACAGCTCCCGCTCAGCCCAGTCAAAGCTGTTCGCTGCTCTGCCCCCAATGGTGGAACAAATTCCCTCACGACGCCGGGACAGCGGAGTCAATCACCACCTTCCGGAGACACCTGAAACCCCACCTCTTTAAGGAATACCTAGGATAGAATAAGTATTCCCTCTCCCCCCCCTTAATATTTAGATGCACTATTGTAAAGTGACTGTTCCACTGGATGTCATAAGGTGAATGCACCAATTTGTAAGTCGCTCTGGATAAGAGCGTCTGCTAAATGACTTAAATGTAAATGCTAAGGACACTGGGCCCAAACACCTCCCTTTGCAACTGGACTTCCTAATGGGAGGCCCCCAGGTAACGGCAGGCAACAATCTGTCACCTAATCTTCAACACGGGACTCCTTAAAATATGTTTACTATGTTACGTCTACCACTGAGTCCAGGTTGGATACAAACGCTACCACTGACCTGAGCACCATCCCTAGCTAACAGGGTATAGCATCAAACACAACCAATACACCTGGAAGATGGACTAATAATGAGGAAGGGAAGTCATACAGTTCTGAGATTGGACTCATTTAAATGTTACTGGGAGAAGCCAGAACTGAAGTGAAAAGGCAAACATTTTTTAAATCTAGAGGTATAGGTTCTGTTGAGGAGTGACACTTTGTTTTGAGAACTGTCTTAGAAAAAACATTACAATCTCACATGCCTACATTTTCTTCTATGCCAACAGTCTAAGCAGAGACCGTACGTACCTATGCTTTCCAACTGTGCGTTAATCACAGAGGGAAGAAAGGAGTTTGTACCTCCATATCCAGTTTGAAGGACCTTGAGCAGGGACATGAAAGGCTCAGAGGAAGGATATTTGACTCCGTTATGATTGTTGTTGGACACTTGACGAGCTGAATGTGGTGACAATGATTTCTTCACACGAACACCAATTGCCAACACCAACCATTTAGTGAAAACAAAACAGTCAGGGAGAAGAAAAGCCTTAACCTCAAATTCACAGGAAGCGAGAAAGCTGGGTTGTATGGATGGAAAATAGAAACAGGTAAAACAAGTAAATGTTATTATATACTATAATATGTATTATACTATATCCAAGATTTTATGTAGTCAAATTACCTAACATAAAATACATAAATTGTAATGTAGCAACAATGTATTAGAGCCAATATGAGTGACGGAGAACAGGCCTCCAGTACTATGTGAGTGTAACAGGTGTTTGAGGGCTAGCCTGAGGAGATATTGTCTTGGTCCCTGAAGATGTCAACAGCTTCCTGCAGGCTTAGGGCTGTTTAACGGCCAGCCACACAACACAGGTGTGTTTTGTAGTCCCTGTGTACTAGAAAAGGTATTCCCTGTGTACCAGACCAGTAGTCCTTGTGTACCGGACCAGTAGTCCCTGTGTACCGGACCAGTAGTCCCTGTGTACCGGACCAGTAGTCCCTGTGTACTAGACCAGTAGTCCCTGTGTACCGGACCAGTAGTCCCTGTGTACCGGACCAGTAGTCCCTGTGTACCGGACCAGTAGTCCCTGTGTACTAGACCAGTAGTCCCTGTGTACCAGACCAGTAGTCCCTGTCCCTGTGTACCAGACCAGTAGTCCCTGTGTACCAGACCAGTAGTCCCTGTGTACCAGACCAGTAGTCCCTGTGTACCAGACCAGTAGTCCCTGTGTACCAGACCAGTAGTCCCTGTGTACCAGACCAGTAGTCCCTGTGTACCAGACCAGTAGTCCCTGTGTACCAGACCAGTAGTCCCTGTGTACTAGACCAGTATTCCCTGTGTACTAGACCAGTATTCCCTGTGTACAGACCAGTATTCCCTGTGTACCAGACCAGTAGTCCCTGTGTACCAGACCAGTAGTCCCTGAGTACCAGACCAGTAGTACTCTAGTGACTCCTTGTGGCGGGCTGGGCGTCTGCAAGCTGACAGTGGATGGTGTTTCCTCCGACACATTGGTGCGTCTGGCTTCCGGGTTAAGTGAGCAGTGTGTCAAAAAGCAGTGTGGCTTGGCAGGGTCGTGTTTCGTAGGGTTCTCGACCTCTCCCGAGTCCGTAGGGGAGTTGCAGCGATGGGACATGCGTCCTCTGAAAAACGTCCCTGCCAAGCCACACTGCTCGATTGACCCCGAAAGCCAGCCGCAACAATATGTCGGACGATACACTGTCCAACTGATGACCTGAAGTCAGCTTGCAGGCGCCCGGCCCTTTCTAAGAATCAGTTAGTTCACAGCAGGAGGAGAGGTGATTGTTGACGTCCCTTCTCTGTCTGTGAAGGTTCAGGATGCATAGCGGATGAGCACATATGTACACACAATACAATATAAGGGTTGTACACACAATACAATATAAGGGTTGTACACACAATACAATATAAGGGTTGTACACACAATACAATATAAGGGTTGCACACACAATACAATATAAGGGTTGTACACACAATACAATATAAGGGTTGTACACACAATACAATATAAGGGTTGCACACACATTACACATGCCACATTGGGTAGATGTGTGCACAATGTTTGAAACATATTAGGCAGATACAATACATGGACAATACATGGCATCTCATATTGCTGATGGTACTTGACCCTTTGTTTATTTGTATTTTTGCACTAGATTGCGTCAGGTGATTGAGTGATAAATTAGAATCGAATAGAGGTGAAAAGAGACACACAGTTAGGAGGCGTAGAGGTTGCAAAAGTAAAAGCTGAAAGTGATGCTTCAAAATCTGTTATACAGTGGATCCTTCTGAGATAATGTTTCACTGACAATAGCCGTCATTTCAAAGACACTGTGGCTGTAAGGTCCTGTATTTATTTTCTTAGTCAGCCTTGTGTTCTTGAACGTAGCCCTGTTTCTTTATGTTCTTGAACGTAGCCCTTTCATTAGTAGTCTTTCATTTTTGTTCATTGATTTCACCTGTGTTAGATACTCACCTGGTCTCATCAGCTCCTTATTTAGTTCAGTTCATTCTGTTTGTGCCTTTGTGGGGTATTGTTAGTTTTGACTCTACTAAGGTTTTTCACAGCTCGTTTGTGAGAGCCAGTTATAGCCGTCGGTCCTCGTTTTGTTTCCTGCCTTCTGTGAAATTAACACCTTCCGCGCTCTGCGAGTGAATCTTCACCTTTTTCTCCCTGAGTATTCATTAGAGTGGCAGAATAATGTATTTGTCCTATGGTCCACATTAAGAAAAAAATATTGCATTCAGAGCACAAATACTGCGTCCAAAATAAACGTTTATACTGCAGTAATGTTTCAGTGTAACTGCAGTTACAGTGGAGTGTGTGTGTGTGTGTGTGTGTGTATATATATATTAGACTATTCTGCAATTACTGCGTCCAAAATACCAAAGTCGACTGCAGTAACTGCACTTTTACTGCAGTTTCAAAATCGTACTATTTTTTTTGTTTTTGTGAAGGCTGTTGAATCCTTAATGATATTTTGGCATACAGTAGCACATCAGCGAAACCTGAACCGTCCAAGACGAGTAGTGTATCTCAAATGATTATGGCTAATAAAGCCTGAGTAAATGTATCAATCTTGTAGATACTATCAGCTCTCGCTCAGCCTATTCCCGACTGTGTGTCCCCAAACGATCATAACATAATCTTCACCCACTGTTCATTCACCGGGTATCCAAAAGGGTCTCGAGAGGCAGATCTTTCGGATGAATAATTATTTCCCAGCACAGCTAGGAACACAGAGAGCCGTCCGTCATTTAACAGTGCATCATAGCCCCCACACACTTCCGCATGTCTAAAACTACCGATACACGCTTTCCTTAGGGCTGTTAAAGAGCGGTAAAACTAGATATCCTTGTCCAAATAGGCTACACGTTTTAGGGAGGTTAGATTTGAGATATTGGTGATGCAATTCATACATTTCCACTCCAAAACATAGTAGCTAGCCTACTCTGTTTCAGAATAGCCTGGTTCACGTTGCACACAACTGCTACATCGTTTGTGTAATTTAATCGTGGTCTCAAATTATATGACGCGCTATAAATGAGATGCGATACTCTGGCGACCTCTTTTGGATAAAAAAAAAAATGCATGATTTTTAACGCGTGAGATGTCCACCCATTTCCTCAGGCTATTCGTCAACTTATCGGAAACGTCCGAACTTTGATTCGGACAACGGGATGCTCAGTGACTCAATCCAGTTGCAGTAGATGGAGCCTGGTCGCATGTATGTATAAGGGATAGTGATGTGTAGAGTAGGCTAGCTAGTCACACCTAAGGAGAACAAAAACGTGGTTTTCTGATCAAAATAGTGGACTAGTTATTATCTTCCCCGTGGATTCCTTAGGTAAGTCTTTCTGCTGCATTCATTGTGGCTATTGATCTTAAAGGTTTTCCTATTTCCTATGCATTCTGTATACTGCGCACTCAAAGTGAAATCGTGTTTACTTGTGTTTATTCTGTGCGCTCAGGAGGAGCGGTTGTCTTCTGCTGACTGTCCGATATGTTTGAGTAGCAACATTAGTGGAGATGCACCAACTTATGTAATTAATTTATTCATGTTTGGGCTCAATAAACCACCCGAAAGCGAAATTGTGTTAACTTGTGTCTCCGGGTGCTCAGGGGGAGGGGTTGATTTCTGCTCTGCGGTTTTACATTAGTGGAGATGCACCATTTTATGTGAAGAATGTATTCGTGTTTTAGCGCAATAAACCACCCGCAACCAGTTATCTAGAAATGTGAAAATGTGTCATTGTATATGCTACATAATTACAGCATATTGCGAATCAATGTGATGTTATGCATGGGAAATAACTGTCTAACTAATTAGAGAAATTGAGTAGTGGCTACTCAAACTCGGACAGTCAGTAGAACTCAAATCATAATTGGTACTAACTCAGATTTCAATAAGATTTATAATTTAATGTTGAGTACTGTTAACAAATATTAGACTATTGAGTAAATATAACTATTTGTGTTCTGCTCATCTAAAGTTGAGTTTTTGTAAGTTATGATTCATATTTTAAAGTCGATCTAACATGGTTCTAACTTGATTCTAATGATGTTTTACGTATTTGTTTAAAATAATAAAGTAGTCAGACATATTTCTTGATTTATTTGTGTTGTACTGATATAGAATTATGACGTTTCTTGCAGAGCCACGTACCACTTAAATATGAATAACTTGTTTTTTTCTGCAAGTTAATAATATTTAATAGTGACACGTGGCTCTGTTTTTAGAGGATTGTGGGTAAATTCAACATTTTTGACTTTATGATACTTTTATGATACTTTTACATAATGTTGTATGTTTGAATAAATAGAAGTATATTTCTAAAATAGTATTAAGCAGTTTGTTGTGCTATGAGGTTTAATGGATCAGAATGAATGAATATAAAAACTAGCGGATAAATGACGTACAATAACGAGACAAGCCATTCCCACATCAATGGCCTGCGTTCCGCTCCTAATGACAGAAGCTAATGCAGCAGCCTACAATGATTAAAGCACTAGCTCCAGTTACTGCTAGAGGAATGAATATTGTGCCCAACAATGCCTGCCAAGGTGGGTTAAAGTGACAAATTGTCAAATACATAAAACAATGTTGAAATGTAATACTTGCACAGGGGCACAAGGCAGAAGCAGACACGGGAGATGGCTTGAGTCTTTGATATTTATTAATCAATCCAAAAGTGGTAGGTAAGAGTGGACAGGCAAAATGTCAAAAATCCTTTCAAGGGATTATTGTAAGGTGATGTCATAGTGCCCCAACAGCCAACTACACTGTCAGCTGTTTTTTGTCATTTTATCATTAACTTACTGTATTAATCAATTGTATAAACCGACTACCTACAGTAGATTACTGTACAATGCACAGTAAAACACTGTTCATTTTTTTTCACCTTTATTTAACCAGGTTGGCCAGTTGAGAACAAGTTCTCATTTACAACTGTGACCTAGCCAAGAGAAAGCAAAGCAGTGCCACAAAATCAACAGAGTTACACATAAACAAACGTACAATCAATAACAGAAAAGAAAAATAGAAAAATCTATGTACAGTCTGTGCAAATGTAGGGAGGTGGGCAATAAATAGGCCCAAGAGGTGAAAATAATTACAATTTAGCATTAATACTGGAGTGATAGATGTGCAGATGATGATGTGCAAGTAGAGATACTGGTGAACAAAAGAGCAAGAGGATAAGTAATAATATGGGGATGAGGTAGTCTGTTGTGCTGTTTATTTACAGATTGGCTGTGTACAGGTACAGTGATCGGTAAGCTGCTCAGACAGCTGATTATTCAAGTTAGGGAGGGAGATATAAGACTCCAGCACAGTCATTTAAGACCTTTCTTTGGGGATGACCAGTGCAATATTTTACAGCACACTTTAAGACCTTTCTGTAATTTCAACTGTAAAATACCGTAAATGTGTGTTACAGTATTAATTATGGTGCATTGTGGGAAAATGTGGTGAATGGGGAAAGAGTCTCTGTCTCATTAACATATTTTAAGGCATTCCTTGTAAGAAGTTACATTTGTTGCGCCTGTGACTGCGAATGCATACACTTATGTTGAAGTCATTGAAACAAGTTTTTCAACCACTCCACAAATTTCATAACAAACTATAGATTTAGCAAGTCGGTTAGGACATCTACTTTGTTCATGACACAAGTAATTTTTCAAAACAATTGTTGACAGACAGAATATTTCACTTATGATTTACTGTATCACAATTCTAGTGGGTCATAATTTTACATACACTAAGTTGAATGTGCCTTTAAACAGCTTGGAAAATTCCAGAATATTATGTCATGGCTTTAGAAGCTTCTGATAGGCTATTTGACATAATTTGAGTCAATTGGAGGTGTACCTGTGGATGTATTTCAAGGCCTACCTTCAAACTCAGTGCCTCTATGATTGACATCATGGGAAAATCAAAAGAAATCAGCCAAGACCTCAGAAAGAAAATTGTAGACCTCTACAAGTCTGGTTCATCCCTGGGAGCAATTTCCAAACTCCTGAAGGTACCACGTTAATCTGTACAAACAATAGTATGCAAATATAAACACCATGGGACCATGCAGCCATCATAGCGCTCAGGAAGGAGATGCGTTATGTCTCCTAGAGATGAACGTACTTTGGTGCAAAAAGTGCAAATCAATCCCAGAACAACAGCAAAGGACCTTGTGAAGATGCTGGAGGAAACAGGTACAAAAGTATCTATATCCACAGTAAAACGAGTTCTATATCGACATAACCTGACAGGCGAGGGTAAAAAAAAAACATGCCCTGTTAAGAACTCTTTTTATTTTTTTAAATATTTTTTTATATATATTGACTTTCAATGTCAATATATATATATATATATCACAGCACGGAAGAAGCCACTGCTCTAAAACCACCCTAAAAAAGCCGTCCTAAAAAAGTCGTCCTAAAAAAGCCAGACTACGGTTTGCAACTGCACATGGGTACAAAGATCAGACTTTTTGAAGAAATGTCCTCTGGTCTGATGAAACAAAAATAGAACTGTTTGGCCATAATGACCATCTTTATGTTTGGAGGAAAAAGGGGGAGGCTTGCAAGCCGAAGAACACCATCCCAACCGTGGGTGGCAGCATCATGTTGTGGGGGTGCTTTGCTGCAGGAGGGACTGGTGCACAAAATAGATGGCATCATGAGTCGGGAAAAGTATGTGGATATATTGAAGCAACATCTCAAGACATCAGTCAGGAATGGTCGCAAATGGGTCTTCCAAATGGACAATGACCCCAAGCATACTTCGAAAGTTCTGGCAAAATGGCTTAAGGGCAAAAAAGTAAAGTTATTGGAGTGGCCATCACAAAGGCCTGACCTCAATCCCATAGAAAATTTGTGGGCAGAACTGAACAAGTGTGTGCGAGCAAGGAGGCCTACAAACCTGACTCAGTTACACCAGCTCTGTCAGGAGGAATGGGCCAAAATTCCCGCAAATAATTGTTGGAAGTTTGTGGAAGGCTACCTGAAGCGATTGACCCAAGTTAAACAATTTAATGGAAATGCTACCAAATACTAATTGAGTGCATGTAAACTTCTGACCCATTGGAAATGTGATGAAAGAAATGAAAGCTGAAATAAATAATTATCTCTACTATTATTCTGACATTTCACATTCTTAAAATAAAGTGATGATCCTAAATTACCTTAGACAGGGAATTTTTACTAGGATTAAATGTCAGGAATTGTGAAAAACTGAGTTTAAATGTATTTGGCTAAGGTGTATGTAAACTTCCGACTTCAACTGTAGGTATGCCTCTTGTCCAGATGGGACAGGGTAGTGTTCAGTGTGGTGGCGATTGCATCGTCTGTGGATCTGTTGGGGCGGTAAGCAAATTGGGAGTGGGTCTAGGGTGGCAGGTAAGGTGGAGGTGATATGATCTTTGACTAGTCTCTCGAAGCACTTCATGATGACAGAGGTGAGTGCTACGGGGCAATAGTCATTTAGTTCAATTACTTTTGCTTTCTTAGGTACAGGGGCAATGGTGGCCATCTTGAAGCATGTGGGAGAACAGACTGGGATACGGAGAGATGGAATATATATCTAAACACACCAGCCAGCTGGTCTGTGCATGCTCTGAGGACGTGGCTAGGGATACCATCTGGGACGGCAGCCCTGCGAGGGTTAACACGCTTAAATGTCTTACTCACGTCGGTCACTGAGAATCAAATCAAATTTATTTATATAGCCCTTCTTACATCAGCAGATATATCAAAGTGCTGTACAGAAACAAACTTAAATTCACACAGGACAAGACAAGAGAAATACTCCAGATATAACAGACTGACCCTAGCCCCCCAACACATAAACTACTGCAACATAAATACTGGAGGCTGAGACAGGAGGGGTCAAGAGACACTGTGGCCCCATCCGATGATACCCCCAGACAGGGCCAAACAGGCAGGATATAACCCCACCCCTTTGCCAAAGCACAGTCCCCACACCACTAGAGGGATATCTTCAACCACCAACTTACCATCCTGAGACAAGGCCGAGTATAGCCCACAAAGATCTCCGCCACGGCACAACCCAAGGGGGGGCACCAACCCAGACTGGAAGACCACGTCAGTGACTCAACCTACTTAAGTGACGCACCCCTCCTAGGGACAACATGGAAGAGCACCAGTAAGCCAGTGACTCAGCCCCTGTAATAGGGTTAGAGGCAGAGAATCCCAGTGGAGAGAGGGGAAACGACCAAGCAGAGACAGCAAGGACAGTTCGTTGCTCCAGTGCCTTTCCGTTCACTTTCACACTCCTGGGCCAGACTACACTCAATCATAGGACCTACTGAAGAGATGAGTCTTCAATAAAGACTTAAAGGTTGAGACAGAGTCGGTGTCTCTCACTTGCGTAGGCAGACCATTCCATAAAAATTGAGCTCTATAGCAGAAAGCCCTTCCTCCAGCTGTTTGCTTCGAAATTGTAAGGACAATTAGGAGGCCTGCGTCTTTTGACCGTAGCGTACTTGTAGGTATGTACAGCAGGACCAAATTGGAAAGATAGGTAGGAGCAAGCCCATGTAATGCTTTGTAGGTTAGCAGTAAAACCTTGAAATCAGCCCTTGCCTTAACACGAAGCCAGTGTAGGGAGGCTAGCACTGGAGTAATATGATCACATTTTTTGGTTCTAGTCAGGATTCTAGCAGCCGTATTTAGCACTAACTGAAGTCTATTTAGTGCTTTATCTGGGTAGCCGGAAAGTAGAACATTGCAGTAGTCTTACCTAGATGTAACAAAAGCATGAATGAATTTTTCTGCATCATTTTTGGACACGTAAATGGAAAAAAGCTGTCCTTGAAACAGTCTTGATATGTTCGTCAAAAGAGAGATGATGGGTCCAGAGTAACGCCGAGGTCCTTCACAGTTTTATTTGAGACAACTGTACCACCATCAAGATTAATTGTCAAATTCAACAGAAGATTTCTGTTTCTTGGGTACTAGAACAAGCATGCAAAAGTGTAACGTTTGCAGCCATCCACTTCCTTATGTCTGAAACACAGGCTTCCAGCGAGGGCAATTTTGGGGCTTCACCATGTTTCATTGAAATGTACAGCTGTGTGTCATCCGAATAGCAGTGAAAGTTAACATTATGTTTTCGAATGACATCCCCAAGAGGTAAAAAATATAATAGTGAAAACAATAGTGGTCCTAAAACAGAACCTTGAGGAACACAGACATTTACAGTTGATTTATAAGAGGACAAACCATTCACAGAGACAAACTGATATCTTTCTGACAGATAAGATCTAAACCAGGCCAGAATTTGTAGACCAATTTGGGTTGCCAATCTCTCCAAAAGATTGTGGTGATCGATGGAGCACGAGGACAGATGCAGGACAGATGCAGAGCCTCGGTCTGATGCCATTAAAAGGTAATTTACCACCTTCACAAGTGCAGTCTCAGTGCTATGATGGGGTCTAAAACCAGACTGAAGTATTTCGTATACATTGTTTGTCTTCAGGAAGGCAGTGAGTTGTTGCACAACAGCATTTCTAAAATATTTGAGAGGAATGGGAGATTCGATATAGGCCGATATAGTTTTTTATATTTTCTGGGTCAAGGTTTGGCTTTTTCAAGATAGGCTTTATTAATTCCACTTTTAGTGAGTTTGCTACACATCCGGTGGATAGAGCGAGACGTTTATTATGTTCAACATAGGAGGGCCAGGCACAGGAAGCAGCTCTTTCAGTAGTTTAGTTGGAATAGGGTCCCGTATGCAGCGTTGAAGGTTTAGATGCCATGATTATTTTCATCATTGTGTCGAGATATAGTACTAAAACACTTGAGTGTCTCTCTTGATCCTAGGTCCTGGCAGATTTGTGTAGACTCTGGACAACTGAGCTTTGGAGGAATACGCAGATTTAAAGAGGAGTCCATAACTTGCTTTCTAATGATCATGATCTTTTCCTCAAAGAAATTCATGAATTTATTACTGCTGAAGTGAAATCCATTCTCTCTTGGGGAATGATGCTTTTTAGTTAGCTTTGCGACAGTATCAAAAATAAATTTTGGTTTGTTCTTATTTTCCTCAATTAAGTTGGAAAATAGGATGATCGAGCAGCAGTGAGAGCTCTTCGATACTGCACGGTACTGTCTTTCCAAGCTAGCCGGAAGACTTCCAGTTTGGTGTGGCGCCATTTCCGTTCCAGTTTTCTGGAAGCTTGCTTCAGAGCTCGGGTATTTTTTGTATACCAGGGAGCTAGTTTCTTATGACAAATGTTTTTAGGGGTGCAACTGCATCTAGGGTATTGCGCAAGGTTAAACTGAGTTCTTCAGTTAGGTGGTTAACTGATTTTTGTCCTCTGACGTCCTTGGGTAGGCAGAGGAGTCTGGAAGGGCATCAAGGAATCTTTGGGTTGTCTGAGAATTTATAGCATGACTTTTGATGCTCCTTGGTTGGGGTCTGAGCAGATTATTTGTTGCGATTGCAAACGTAATAAAATGGTGGTCCGATAGTCCAGGATTATGAGGAAAAACATTAAGATCCACAACATTTATTCCATGTGACAAAACTAGGTCCAGAGTATGACTGTGACAATGAGTAGGTCCGGAGACATGTTGGACAAAACCCACTGAGTCGATGATGGCTCCGAAAGCCTTTTGGAATGGGTCTGTGGACTTTTCCATGTGAAAATTAAAGTCAACAAAAATTAGAATATTATCTGCTATGACTTCAAGGTTTGATAGGAACTCAGTGAGGAACGCTGTATATGGCCCAGGAGGCCTGTAAACAGTAGCTATAAAAAGTGATTGAGTAGGCTGCATAGATTTCATGACTAGAAGCTCAAAAGACGAAAACGTCTTTTTTTTGTAAATTGAAATTTGCTATCGTAAATGTTAGCAACACCTCCGCCTCTTCGGTATGCGCGGGGGATATGGTCACTAGTGTAACCAGGAGGTGAGGCCTCATTTCACAGTAAATTAATCAGGCTTAAGCCATGTTTAAGTCAGGCCAATCACATCAAGATCATGATCAGTGATTAGTTAATTGACTATAACTGCCCTGGAAGTGACGGATCTAACATTAAGTCGCCCTATTTTGAGATGTGAGATTTCACAGATACGGTCTCAATGGGGATAGCTGAGCTGACTACACTGACTGTGCTAGTGGCAGACTCCACTAAGCTGGCTAACAGCCTGATGCCTGGCCTGCACCCTATTTCATTGTGGAGCTAGGGGAGTTAGAGCCCTGTCTATGTTGGTAGATAAGATGAGAGCACCCATCCAGCTAGGATGGTCAGGCTTGGTCCTGTTTGTGGGTGAGTCCCAGGAAGAGGGCCAATTATCTACAAATTATATCTTTTGGGAGGGGCAGAAAAGTTTTCAACCAGCGATTGAGTTGTGAGACTGCTGTAGAGCTCATCAACCCCCCCTCTAACTGGGAGGGGGCCAGAGACAATTACTCTGTGCCGACCCATCTTTCTAGCTGATTTATACGCTGAAGCTATGTTGCTCTTGGTGACCTCTGACTGTTTCATCCTAACATCGTTGGTGCCGACGTGGATAACAATATCCCTATACTCTCTACACTCGCCAGTTTTAGCTTTAGCCAGCACCATCTTCAGATTAGCCTTAACGTCGGTAGCCCTGCCCCCTGGTAAACAGTGTATGATCACTGAATGATTCGTTTTAAGTCTAATATTGCGGGTAATGGAGTCGCCAATGACTAGGGTTTTCAATTTGTTAGAGCTAATGGCGAGATGCTTCGGCATCTCAGACCCCGTAACGGAAGAAGTAGAGACCAGAGAAGGCTCGGCCTCTGACTCCAACTCTCTGCTTAATGGGGAGAACCGGTTTAAAGTTTCTGTCGGCTGGATGAGCGACACCAGTTGAGCATTCCTACAGCATTTCCCTCCAGAATCCATGAGAAAGTTGTCCGGCTGCGGGGACCTTGCGAGAGGGTTTATACTACTATCTGTACTTACTGGTGGCACAGACACTGTTTCATCCTTTCCTACACTGAAATTACCCTTGCCTAATGATTGCATCTGAAGCTGGGCTTGTAGCACAGCTATCCTCGCTGTAAGGTGATCGTTCTCCTGTATATTTTGAGTATAGCGACTGCAATTAGAAGGCATCATGTTAATGTTACTACTTAGCTTCGGCTGTTGGAGGTCCTGACGAACCATGTCCAGATAAAGCGTCCGGAGTGAAAAAGTTGAACGAAAAAAAAGTGAGGGAATGAGGGAAAAACAAAAAATATAAACGGTAATTAAAAAGTAAAAAACGTAAAGTTGTCAGGTAGCAAAGTAAGGTTAGCAACAAAACACACAGCAACATGTAAACAAGTCTACAAGTTGTCACCGGAAATGACACGATTGACAAATTGACAAAAAGCATTGAAGTTTCCATTGAAGGAGAGCCCACAGTCCATGATCGCGGGCCGTGTCGGTGGCACTGTATTATCCTCAAAGCGAGCGAAGAATGTGTTCAGCCTGTCCGGGAAGCAAGACGTCTGTGACGTGGCTGGTTTTCCTTTTATAATCAGTGATTGTCTGTAGACCCTGCCACATTCGTCTTGTGTCTGAGCCGTTGAACTGGGACTCCACTTTGTCCCTGTACCGACGTTTAGCGTGCTTGATTGCTTTGCGGAGGGAATAACTACACCGTTTGTATTCTTCCATATTCCCAGTCTTTTAATAGTCACATTGTTTACTGTGACTATTAACCGTATTGGTATATGTGTCAATATTATTTTCTGAAGCTGCTCTGAACATATCCCAGTCTGCGTGATCAAAACAATCTTGAAGCGTGGATTCCGATTTATCAGACCAGCGTTGAATAGTCCTTACCACGGATGCTTCCTGTTTGAGTTTCTGCCTATAGGAGGAAAGGAGCAAGATTGAATTGTGGTCCGATTTGCCAAATGGAGGGCGGGGGAGGGCCTTATATGTATTCTGGAAGGTAGTATAACAATGGTCAAGAGTTTTAGCAGTGTGAGTACAACAATCAATATGTTGATAGAATTTCGTGAGCCTTTTCCTCAAATTTGCTTCGTTAAAATCTCCAGCTACAATAAATGCAGCCTCAGGATATGTGGTTTCCAGTTTGCATAAAGTCCAGTGAAGTTCTTTGAGGGATGTCGTGGTATCGGCTTGAGGGGGGATATTTACCGCTGTGGCTACTATTGACGAAAATTATCTTGGGAGATTGTGAGATATTGTAGCTCGGGTGAACAGAAGGACTTGAGTTCCGTATGTTATCACAGTTATACCATAAGTTGTTAATCATAAAACATATACCTCCATACCTCCACCCTTCCGGAGAGACCTTTGTTCCTGTCGATGCGACGTACTGAGAACCCAACTGGCTTTACAGAATCAGACAGTATATCTCGAGAGAGCCATGTTTCCGTGAAGCAGAGAATGTTACAATCCCTGGTGTCTCACTGAAAAGCAGCTCTCGCCTTGAGCTCATCAACTTTATTATCCAGAGATTGGACATGAGCAAGTAAAATACTCGGGAGCAGTGGGTGGTGTGCACGCTTCCTAAGTTGGAACAGAAGATCGCCCCGAGTACCTCTCCTTCACCGGTGTTGTTTTGCGTCAGCCTCTGAAATTGATCTGTGGAGAGCAAACAAAGGATCTGCTCCAGGGAAGTCGTAATCCTGATCGTAATGGTGGATGTTCTGGTGAGTTACCGCCGCTCTAATATCCAATAGTTCTTCCCGGCTGTATGTAATGACACAAAACAATTCCTGAGCTAATAACGTAAAAAATAGTACCTAAACAAACTACATACTGCAGAGTTTCCTAAGAGTTAGTCGCGATGCTGCCATCTCCGTACACGCCATCATGCAAACTCTGTCTGGTTTTAGCTAGTTACTGGCTAGCTTGGTCTTCATCGGTGTCTGGTTTTAGCTAGTTACTGGCTAGCTTGGTCTTCATCTGTGTCTGGTTTTAGCTAGTTACTGGCTAGCTTGGTCTTCATCTGTGTCTGGTTTTAGCTAGTTACTGGCTAGCTTGGTCTTCATCTGTGTCTGGTTTTAGCTAGTTACTGGCTAGCTTGGTCTTCATCTGTTTCTGGTTTTAGCTAGTTACTGGCCAGCTAGGTCTTCATCTGTGTCCAGCTAGGTCTTCATCTGTGTCTGGTTTTAGCTAGTTACTGGCTAGCTTGGTCTTCATCTGTGTCTGGTTTTAGCTAGTTACTGGCTAGCTAGGTCTTCATCTGTGTCTGGTTTTAGCTAGTTACTGGCTAGCTTGGTCTTCATCTGTGTCTCGTTTTAGCTAGTTACTGGCTAGCTAGGTCTTCATCTGTGTCTGATTTTAGCTAGTTACTGGCTAGCTAGGTCTTCATCTGTGTCTGGTTTTAGCTAGTTACCGGCTAGCTAGGTCTTCATCTGTGTCTGGTGTTAGCTAGTTACCGGCTAGCTTGGTCTTCATCTGTGTCTGGTTTTAGCTAGTTACTGGCTAGCTTGGTCTTCATCTGTGTCTGGTTTTAGCTAGTTACTGGCTAGCTTGGTCTTCATCTGTGTCTGGTTTTAGCTAGTTACTGGCTAGCTTGGTCTTCATCTGTGTCTGGTTTTAGCTAGTTACTGGCTAGCTTGGTCTTCATCTGTGTCTGGTTTTAGCTAGTTACTGGCTAGCTTGGTCTTCATCTGTGTCTGGTTTTAGCTAGTTACTGGCTAGCTAGGTCTTCAGCCAGCATGGACCAAAATGGGGGGGAAGGGTCGTTCAAAACTCAGACGAAGTTGTCAAGTCAACACATCCGTCAGTGCTGTGGTGAACTGCATCACAACAGACATGCCAAACAGGAGACGTATACTTAAAAAAAAAAAAAAATTGATGTAATTTATATGTTGTTTGAGTTGCTTTGTGTATCACCAAATTAGCTTGAGACGGTTTTACTGCAACCCTGCTCACTGCATCCATGTTGCTTGATAGAGTCATTTCAAAGAGCTGTCAGTCAAGTCAAGCTCATGAATATAAGGTCCCCACCCACTCAGTCTGTCTTTTCAAACTTCCTGGTTGTTAGCCATGAGAGAGAATGTACTTTTCAGAATGACTGTTGAGGACCTTTAAACTGTTTAATGGTTGAATATTTACCCCTGTCCAGTTGATCTGTTTCGCCCTGTAATCACATCCAGTTTAGAAGCCTTTATTTAGGCCACTAGAAGTGCATGTGATATAAAACACCTATTAATTAACCTGTTTGCTCTAATCCTTTGTAATTACAATAAAATACTGTGCAAATAATGTTCTAACAGTTTAATTGACACTTTTACTGTGTTTCATTGCTCTGGCATTAAGTTCATGTGAATATCTCAGTATTGTATTGGCACTATACAGAGATGGTCAGAGATTTATCATAAAATATATTTTTGTAATTACAATTATTTTGAAGACCAATGTATCCCTAACTACAGTAACATTTTCAGTAACATTTTACCTGCTATGACACGTTTTTTTCTCAACCTCTGTTGAATGGACTGACTGTAAGTTGCTGAGGACAAGAGTGCCCGCTAAATGACCAAAATGGAAATGTAAAAATGAAAACTTGCAAAGAACACTGGGTAATATGCCGCTGCGTGGGTCATTCCAGTAATATGTTGTAAATGAGATTACACTAAAAATGTTGGTACCATAACATGGATTACTGTAAAATGGATTACAGTAGCTGTACTGTGAAATTACAGTAACTTACTGGTCAATTACTGCCAGTAAGTTTTACAGGAAATGTTTTAGTGTAGCTGTGAAAATCCATTGTTAGTCAACATTTCCAAACACCCGGCAGCATGGGTATTCTACCGTGTTCTCCTTGGAAAGTTAATGATCATATGTGGCCCTTCATCAGAAAAGGTTCAGCAAATCCCTCTTCGACATCAAACTAGCTGCAGGGCGCAGGCCAAGAGGGTGCTGCTGATTCAACACGGTCGTTCAGTTTGCTGTGAAAACACTCTCAGCTGCAGCTTCACATCTCCTTGGGATATCTGCCTGACACCAAGGCCATAATTAAGATGCATCGACCCACACACATCCTGAAAACATATTACTCTGCAGTTTTCGTCTCTCACACCCCTGCTCTCTCTCTCCTCTCTCTCTCTGTGTGTGTATCTTTCTCTCTCTCTCTGTGTCAAGCCAGGCCAGTTTTAGGTGAGGCCATCCTAATGAGCCCACAGAGGACCTCTACTGCAATGTAGTGATTTAGAAGTTGTGCAGTGTACACACACACACATATTTCCGTATACTGCCTCCTCATCGATTTGAGCTGCCATTGGGCTATAACTCAGGCCCAACACTGATGGAATGAGTGCCAGAAAATAATGAAGCTGTGTATCTCTGTGCCAGAGTATTGATGCTGTGTATCTCTGTGCCAGAGTATTAAAGCTGTGTATCTCTGTGCCAGAGTATTGAAGCTGTGTATCTCTGTGCCAGAGTATTGAAGCTGTGTATCTCTGTGCCAGAGTATTGAAGCTGTGTATCTCTGTGCCAGAGTATTGAAGCTGTGTATCTCTGTGCCAGAGTATTGAAGCTGTGTATCTCTGTGCCAGAGTATTGAAGCTGTGTATCTCTGTGCCAGAGTATTGAAGCTGTGTATCTCTGTGCCAGAGTATTGAAGCTGTTTATCTCTGTGCCAGAGTATTGAAGCTGTGGCTCACTGTGCCAGAGTATTGAAGCTGTGGCTCACTGTGCCAGAGTATTGAAGCTGTGGCTCACTGTGCCAGAGTATTGAAGCTGTGGCTCACTGTGCCAGAGTATTGAAATCTCTGTGCCAGAGTATTGCTGTGTATCTCTGTGCCAGAGTATTGAAGCTGTGTATCTCTGTGCCAGAGTATTGAAGCTGTGGCTCACTGTGCCAGAGTATTGAAGCTGTGGCTCACTGTGCCAGAGTATTGAAGCTGTGGCTCACTGTGCCAGAGTATTGAAGCTGTGGCTCACTGTGCCAGAGTATTGAAGCTGTGTATCTCTGTGCCAGAGTATTGATGCTGTGTATCTCTGTGCCAGAGTATTGATGCTGTGTATCTCTGTGCCAGAGTATTGATGCTGTGTATCTCTGTGCCAGAGTATTGATGCTGTGTATCTCTGTGCCAGAGTATTGATGCTGTGTATCTCTGTGCCAGAGTATTGATGCTGTGTATCTCTGTGCCAGAGTATTGATGCTGTGTATCTCTGTGTCAGAGTATTGAAGCTGTGTATCTCTGTGCCAGAGTATTGAAGCTGTGTATCTCTGTGCCAGAGTATTGAAGCTGTGGCTCACTGTGCCAGAGTATTGATGCTGTGTATCACTGTGCCAGAGTATTGAAGCTGTGTATCACTGTGCCAGAGTATTGAAGCTGTGTATCACTGTGCCAGAGTATTGAAGCTGTGGCTCACTGTGCCAGAGTATTGATGCTGTGGCTCACTGTGCCAGAGTATTGATGCTGTGGCTCACTGTGCCAGAGTATTGAAGCTGTGTATCACTGTGCCAGAGTATTGATGCTGTGGCTCACTGTGCCAGAGTATTGATGCTGTGTATCACTGTGCCAGAGTATTGAAGCTGTGTATCACTGTGCCAGAGTATTGATGCTGTGGCTCACTGTGCCAGAGTATTGAAGCTGTGTATCACTGTGCCAGAGTATTGATGCTGTGGCTCACTGTGCCAGAGTATTGAAGCTGTGTATCACTGTGCCAGAGTATTGAAGCTGTGTATCACTGTGCCAGAGTATTGAAGCTGTGTATCACTGTGCCAGAGTATTGAAGCTGTGTATCACTGTGCCAGAGTATTGAAGCTGTGTATCACTGTGCCAGAGTATTGAAGCTGTGTATCTCTGTGCCAGAGAATTGAAGCTGTGTATCTCTGTGCCAGAGTATTGAAGCTGTGTATCTCTGTGCCAGAGTATTGAAGCTGTGTATCACTGTGCCAGAGTATTGAAGCTGTGTATCACTGTGCCAGAGTATTGAAGCTGTGTATCTCTGTGCCAGAGTATTGAAGATGTGTATCTCTGTGCCAGAGTATTGAAGATGTGTATCTCTGTGCTAGAGTATTGAAGCTGTGTATCTCTGTGCCAGAGTATTGAAGCTGTGTATCTCTGTGCCAGAGTATTGAAGCTGTGTATCTCTGTGCCAGAGTATTGAAGCTGTGTATCACTGTGCCAGAGTATTGAAGCTGTGTATCTCTGTGCCAGAGTATTGAAGCTGTGTATCTCTGTGCCAGAGTATTGAAGCTGTGTATCTCTGTGCCAGAGTATTGAAGCTGTGGCTCACTGTGCCAGAGTATTGATGCTGTGGCTCACTGTGCCAGAGTATTGAGGCTGTGGCTCACTGTGCCAGAGTATTGAAGCTGTGGCTCACTGTGCCAGAGTATTGATGCTGTGGCTCACTGTGCCAGAGTATTGAAGCTGTGTATCACTGTACCAGAGTATTGAAGCTGTGGCTCACTGTGCCAGAGTATTGAAGCTGTGGCTCACTGTGCCAGAGTATTGAAGCTGTGGCTCACTGTGCCAGAGTATTGAAGCTGTGTATCACTGTGCCAGAGTATTGAAGCTGTGTATCACTGTGCCAGAGTATTGAAGCTGTGGCTCACTGTGCCAGAGTATTGAAGCTGTGTATCTCTGTGCCAGAGTATTGAAGCTGCGTATCACTGTGCCAGAGTATTGATGCTGCGGCTCACTGTGCCAGAGTATTGAAGCTGTGTATCTCTGTGCCAGAGTATTGATGCTGTGGCTCACTGTGCCAGAGTATTGATGCTGTGTATCTCTGTGCCAGAGTATTGATGCTGTGGCTCACTGTGCCAGAGTATTGATGCTGTGGCTCACTGTGCCAGAGTATTGATGCTGTGGCTCACTGTGCCAGAGTATTGATGCTGTGGCTCACTGTGCCAGAGTATTGATGCTGTGGCTCACTGTGCCAGAGTATTGATGCTGTGGCTCACTGTGCCAGAGTATTGATGCTGTGGCTCACTGTGCCAGAGTATTGATGCTGTGGCTCACTGTGCCAGAGTATTGAAGCTGCGTATCACTGTGCCAGAGAATTGAAGCTGCGGCTCACTGTGCCAGAGTATTGAAGCTGCGGGTCACTGTGCCAGAGTATTGAAGCTGCGTGTCACTGTGCCAGAGCATTGAAGCTGCGTATCACTGTGCCAGAGTATTGAAGCTGCGTATCACTGTGCCAGAGTATTGAAGCTGCGTATCACTGTGCCAGAGTATTGAAGCTGCGTATCACTGTGCCAGAGTATTGAAGCTGCGTATCACTGTGCCAGAGTATTGAAGCTGCGTATCACTGTGCCAGAGTATTGAAGCTGCGGGTCACTGTGCCAGAGTATTGAAGCTGCGGGTCACTGTGCCAGAGTATTGAAGCTGCGTGTCACTGTGCCAGAGTATTGAAGCTGCGTATCACTGTGCCAGAGTATTGAAGCTGCGTATCACTGTGCCAGAGTATTGAAGCTGCGTATCACTGTGCCAGAGTATTGAAGCTGCGTATCACTGTGCCAGAGTATTGAAGCTGCGTATCACTGTGCCAGAGCATTGAAGCTGCGTATCACTGTGCCAGAGTATTGAAGCTGCGTGTCACTGTGCCAGAGTATTGAAGCTGCGTATCACTGTGCCAGAGTATTGAAGCTGCGTATCACTGTGCCAGAGTATTGAAGCTGCGTATCACTGTGCCAGAGTATTGAAGCTGCGTATCTCTGTGCCAGAGTTTTTTTTTTTATTAAAAAAATAAAAAAATAATCACCTTTATTTAACCAGGTAGGCTAGTTGAGAACACATTTATTTAACCAGGTAGGCTAGTTGAGAACATGTTCTCATTTGCAACTGCGACCTGGCCAAGATAAAGCATAGCAGTGTGAACAGACAACACAGAGTTACACATGGAGTAAACAATTAACAAGTCAATAACACAGAGAAAAAAAGGGGAGTCTATATACAATGTGTGCAAAAGGCATGAGGAGGTAGGCGAATAATTACAATATTGCAGATTAACACTGGAGTGATAAATGATCCGATGATCATGTACAGGTAGAGATATTGGTGTGTAAAAGAGCAGAAAAGTAAATAAATAAAAACTGTGGGGATGAGGTAGGTGAAAATGGGTGTGCTATTTACCAATAGATTATGTACAGCTGCAGCGATCGGTTAGCTGCTCAGCTAGCTGATGTTTGAAGTTGGTGAGGGAGATAAAAGTCTCCAACTTCAGCGATTTTTGCAATTCGTTCCAGTCACAGGCAGCAGAGTACTGGAATGAAAGGCGGCCGAATGAGGTGTTGGCTTTAGGGATGATCAATGAGATACACCTGCTGGAGCGCGTGCTACGGATGGGTGTTGCCATCGTGACCAGTGAGCTGAGATAAGGCGGAGCTTTGCCTAGCATGGCCTTGTAGATGACCTGAAGCCAGTGGGTCTGGCGACGAATATGTAGCGAGGGCCAGCCGACTAGAGCATACAAGTCGCAGTGGTGGGTAGTATAAGGTGCTTTAGTGACAAAACGGATGGCACTGTGATAAACTGCATCCAGTTTGCTGAGTAGAGTGTTGGAAGCAATTTTGTAGATGACGTCGCCGAAGTCGAGGATCGGTAGGATAGTCAGTTTTACTAGGGTAAGCTTGGCAGCGTGAGTGAAGGAGGCTTTGTTGCGGAATAGAAAGCCGATTCTTGATTTGATTTTCGATTGGAGATGTTTGATATGGGTCTGGAAGGAGAGTTTGCAGTCTAGCCAGACACCTAGGTACTTATAGGTGTCCACATATTCAAGGTCGGAGCCATCCAGTGTGGTGATGCTAGTCGGGCATGCGGGTGCAGGCAGCGATCGGTTGAAAAGCATGCATTTGGTTTTTCTAGCGTTTAAGAGCAGTTGATGCTGTGGATCACTGTGCCAGAGTATTGATGCTGTGGATCACTGTGCCAGAGTATTGAAGCTGTGTATGTCTGTGCCAGAGTATTGAAGCTGTGTATGTCTGTGCCAGAGTATTGAAGCTGTGTATGTCTGTGCCAGAGTATTGAAGCTGTGGCTCACTGTGCCAGAGTATTGATGCTGTGTATGTCTGTGCCAGAGTACTGAAGCTGTGTATGTCTGTGCCAGAGTATTGAAGCTGTGTATGTCTGTAACAGCAAATAATAAAGCTGTGGCTCACTGTGCCAGAGTATTGATGCTGTGGCTCACTGTGCCAGAGTATTGATGCTGTGGCTCACTGTGCCAGAGTATTGATGCTGTGGCTCACTGTGCCAGAGTATTGATGCTGTGGCTCACTGTGCCAGAGTATTGATGCTGTGGCTCACTGTGCCAGAGTACTGAAGCTGTGTATCTCTGTGCCAGAGGGCATTCCCCCCCCCCTCCCCAGCTGCCAAGATGATGAAGGAGTGCCTCCAGTTCTTCATCGAGCCGGCCCAAAAAATCAAGATCCGCCTCAAGGTAGGACCCTTGGACACCTATCAACTATCAGACACCCCTTAATAGTACTGATGTTTGTCCTTGTCAAGATGACTCAAGAGAAAGAAAGGATTGGTTGATTTCCCGTCTGTGCTTTATCTGTGTGACAGTGCTGCATGATTGATGAATGTCATTTTCCCTTCACCCTTCCCTCTCTTTGTCTCTCTCATCCATTGCTCCCTCTGCTCTAGGAGTCTCGTAAGAAAGGGACGGATGAGAAGAAAGAACCTTTAGTGGAGAGTCAGCTGTTCATAATGGAACTGGCCAGGGAACTCAACAGACTGTGCCAGGTACACACAAGGACGGACACACACACTCACTCGGACACACACACAAGGACACCCACAAGCACACACACACACACACACTCAGACACACACACACCCACTCGGACACACGCACGGACACACACACACGCAAGCAAACAACCACACTCTCTCTACTATTGTCTTCTCAGAGGTCGAAGGTCTTAGCCCACATCTGGACCAGTGAAGACAACTGGCCTCCCAGTGTGTGTAGACACTTCATAGTGGAGTGGGCTGCTGTGCTAGAGAAGAGAGGCCAGGTGAGCACTGATGTTTAAAAGCTATTTGATAGTTTTACTTTAAAAAGCCTTTTTTTTCCTTGAAATTAATCCTTTGTCATTGTTTTCTTTGTTGATAAACTATTATTAGACTTCTATGAGACTTGTTATTGCAGTTTTTACTTCATGATCTCTTTACGGACTGTCTTTTGATTGTGCAGACAGAGAAGAGGGACTGGAAGACAGGGGGAGAGTATGACATGGGAACCCACAAACGGGTCATCATGGACTGGACACACCAGCTCAGAAACAGACCAGAGGTAAGGAACATGAGAGGGATTGGGTTACTAGAGTCAAATCAAATAAAATGTATGTATAAAGCCCTTTTTTCATCAGCCGATGTCACAAAGTGCTATACAGAAACCCAGCCTAAAACCCCAAACAGAAAGCAATGCAGATGTAGAAGCACAGTGGCTAGAAAAAACTCCCTAGAAAGGCAGGAACATAGGAAGAAACCTAGAAGGGAACCAGGCTCTGAGGGATGGCCAGTCCTCTTCTGACTGTGCCGGGTGGAGTTATATAATCCCACCCATTTTGCCAAAGCACAGCCCACACACCACTAGAGGGATATCAACAGACCACCAACTTACTACCCTGAGACAAGGCTGTGTATAGCCCACGAAGCTTTCCTCCACAGCACGAGTCTGAGGGGGCGGCAAATCGGGACAAGAAGATCACGTCAGTGACTCAACCCACTCAAGTCGAGTATAGCGAAAAAAGCCTGGCAAGACGTGACGCACCCCACCTAGGGTCGGCATGGAAGAGCACTAGTAAGCCCTGTAATAAGGTCAGAGGCAGAGAATCCAAGTGTCCAAAATATTACTAAAGAGTTTACTACCCTACTATATTCGCCTGCCTGCCTGCCCGCCCGCCCGCCCGCCCGCCTGCCTGCGAGCAGCTCATCCTCATCTTTCCTTCTTCAGTCTCCTGTGTTGCATTAGTGTGCACATGATGGACTTATTATGTTGCATTATGGACCCGTAATGGAAGACTGCCTCCTAATTCCCTCTTTTCATTTGTTACTATATGAAGTAATATGGACTTCCCTCCCCCTCCAGCCCAGTATCTGGCCCGGTGAGCCCGTATTGATGATGTTGGATGATCTGGAGTTCCAGTGGCAGAGGGGGCGTCTGCCGAACCTTCTCCCAGCCATGGAGCTGGTCATGTGGGTGGTGCTGAGTGCAGACAGCCCTGACAAGGTGTGTGTGTTTCTATGACTGAACCAAAACAATAATAACACCTTTGCCTTTCTTCAACTCACACTTTTCTTTTCCGACTTGCACTGAATTTGCCGACAGCTACTCATTGAGAGTGTAATATGCCGTTGTCTTTCTTAGCTATCATAAGATGAATGCACACAGTGCCAAATTGTAAAAAATAACAAATTGTTATATGGAACCTTTTTTTGAAGGTTCTGTAAAGAACCATGCTCATAAGGTTCTAAATGGAACATGTATGCGGTTATAAAGAACCCTTTCCTAAGGTTCTATAAAGAACCATAAAAAAGCTTCTATATAGCACCAAAAAGGGTTCCGCTATGGTTACAACACTTTTTGGGTCTAAATAGAACCATTTTTATGGTTCTTGATATAACCTTTACAGATAATGGTTCTATAAAGAACCTTCTTTCCTCTCAAGGTTCGTTGTAGAACCATACAGGGTTTTTATTCTGGTTTAATGGCCATATTATATTGTTCAATTCCATAGGATTTATTATTGTGTTTATTAACAAGTTGAATCAGGTGCTCTGAAACAGCTGGGGGTCCCTGAGGAGAGAACTGACAACTACTGACTTAGTCGACCATTCTCAATTAGCACAAGACCTTACATGAGTCTGTCATTGGCCATAGACATACATGACATAAACCAATATAAGACAACACATTGGAAAAACTGGAAGGACACTCTCACTCACGGTTGCACGAAAAGAGCTGTGCACAAACCACACCCCAAAATATTCTAATTATCACTAAAACAGGAAAGAACCCTTTTTTGAACTGCAAATAACAATGAAGGGCTTCTTTGTGTCAGTATGGTTCCACATTTGGGGCGGCAGGGTAGCCGAGTGTTGGACTAGTAACCTGAAGGTTGCAAGTTCAAATCCCCGAGCTGACAAGGTACAAATCTGTCGTTCTGCCCCTGAACAGGCAGTTAACACACTGTTCCTAGGCTGTCATTGAAAATAAGAATTTGTTCTTAACTGACTTGCCTAGTTAAATAAAGGTTAAAAAGATAAAATAACCCTTGAGGAACCCTTATTTTGTAGTGTGTAATTGTACGTCGCTCTGGGTAAAAGCGTCTGCTTAATGACTAAATTGTTAATGTAAACTGACTGAATACTTATTCATCAATTAATCTGCACGATTAGATACACATTGCACAGATAAACTCACTCCATCCTTTGTGTCTGCAGGAGGACGTAACCAAGCAGTGGCTGATCAGAAAACAGAGGAGTCAGAAGAGCGGTGTGTGGAGCTTTCTCGTGTTGAAGTCATCAAGAAAGCGCTTCGAACCCCCCCGACCGCCTCGTTGCGCAAAATAATACACAGCATCGTCTGGATGTGTGTGCAACAACAGTTCAACATTCCCCATTTCTGTCAATCCGTCTACGTTCGCTAAATCCAACGTGCACTGCAACTGTCACGCAATGCTGCAAGGCATTTCTGGTGTTGCAAAATGCACTGACGCTGTCGGTGTGATGGAAAGAAGGCCTAGATTTGATCAGATAGAGCGTTAACCGGGGATAGACAACGCCAGCGTAGCAGGTGTTTTGGTGGTGCCGGAGTCCTATCAGTGAGCAGCTGCTCATGTGGTCATTGTCACGAAGCCACACCCAATGTCTTTGTTTTTTTAATTGAACCTTTATTTAACTAGGCAAGTCGGTTAAGAACAAATTCTTATTTACAATGACGGCCTACCCCGTCCAAACCTGGACAACGCTGGGCCAATTACCTCCCTATGGGTCTCCCAATCACGGCCGGATGTGATGCAGCCTGCATTCGAACCAGGGGTTACGGTGAAACCTCTTGCACTGAGATGCAATTAAAAAAGAATAACCAGGCATCCTCTACTGACGGGATGCGGTCAATATCCTTCCAGGATATTCAGGCCAGGTCGATTAGAAAGGCCTGCCCGCTGAAGTGTTTTAGGGAGCGTTTGACAGTGATGAGGGGTGGTCATTTAGCCGCAGACCCATTACGGATGCAGTGAAGCAGTGATCGCTGAGATCTTGGTTGAAAACAGCAGAGGTGTATTTGGAGGGCAAGTTGGTTAGGATGATATCTATGAGGGTGCCCATGTTTACGGATTTGGGGTTGTACCTGGTAGGTTCAGTTCATTGATAATTCGTGTGAGATTGAGGGCATCAAGTTTAGGTTGTAGGATGGCCGGGGTGTTAAGCATGTCCCAGTTTAGGTCACCTAGCAGCACGAGCTCTGAAGATAGATGAAGGGCAATCAATTCACATATGGTGTCCATGGCACAGCTGGGGGCAGAGGGTGATCTATAGCAAGCGGCAACGGTGAGAGACTTGTTTCTGGAAATGTGGATTTTTAAAAGCTCTAATTGTTTGGGCACAGACCTGAATTGTATGACGTAGATTGCCACTCCTCCCCCTTTGGCAGTTCTATCTTGTTGGAAAATGTTATAGTTAGGGATGGAAATTTCAGGGGTTTTGGTGGTCTTCCTAAGCCAGGATTCAGACACGGCTTGGACATCTGGGTTGGCAGAGTGAGCTAAGGCAGTGAATAAAACAAACTTGGGGAGGAAGCTTCTAATGTTAACATGCATGAAACAAAGGCTTTTACGGTTACAGAAGTCAACAAATTAGAGCGCCTGGGGAGTGGGAGTGTAGCTAGGCACTTCTGGGCCTGGATTAACCTCTAAATCACCAGAGGAACAAAGGAGGAGTAGGATAAGGGTATGGCTAAAGGCTATAAGAACTGGTCGTCTAGTACGTTCGGAACAGAGTAGGTTTCTGGGCGCGATAGAATAATAATAATGTACAGACAAAGGTTTGGTAGGATTTGAATAAAGTGGAGATAAATCTAGGCATAGAGTGACGATGAGAGAGATATTGTCTGTAGAAACATCATTGAAACCAGGTGATGTCACTGCATGTGTGGAAGGTGGAACTGAAGGGTTAGCTAAGGCATATTGAGCAGGGCTAGAGGCTCTACAGTGAAATAAGACAATCACTAACCAGAACAGCAATGGACAAGGCATATTGACATTAGAGAGAGGCATGCGTAGCCGAGTGATCATAGCGGTCCAGTGAGTAGTTAAGCTGGCTGGAGACACAGCGATTCAGACAGGTAGCGGGCCGGGGAAAGCAAGCTAGCAGACGGGCCTCAGAGGGACGTCGTGACGGAAGAAGTCTGGTAGCCCCCGCGTGCTGTTCCGTCGGCAGACCAGCCGTTATGGATTAGTAGTGTTCCGTGTAGTAAAGGTGCCCAATCCAATTGACAAAATGCCTTGGACCGCTGCGCCACTCGGGAGTACGTTAGACATTCAGAATGAGAGGGTAAAGGTTATATAAAAATAATGGCCATCAAAATGAAAAATCATAGAATGAAATACTGACAAATTTCTATAAGCCTAATCAAGGTGTAGATTTACATTCCAGTGTTCAAACTTGTAAACACGGCTGCATAGAATTTCTAAATGCGACTCCGTGCAGCCAATGGCTATGTCCACAATAGGTATAATGGGCGTAATAGATTATGCTGAGTGGTGGGAAACCGGGCAAAGGCCCTTTACGTCATCAGGTGAAAGCGGTGAGGGAGGAGCACCATTCTCAAATCAAACAGCCGCTCGGTCATTTTGTCAACAAAGCAGCATGATGCATCATCAATATATTTTAGAGCAACCAAATGATTATAGATAGCGTCCCACACCCTGTAGCGCATGCGCAATGTAGCCTTTTTGTCTTATACCAAACCAATCAGGTCGTTGTTCAACAAAACAAAGCTTCGGATGTCATTGATCACGTGCTTCTGATAAAGTGATAGAGGCATTGCGTGCTGCTTTGAAGTACACTGCTTAGCGATTTTGACGCATTCCTCAAAACGTAACATCACTAAAATTTTCTAAGTAGTTTGTATTGGGAAGACAGATAAAGCGTTTTTATCAAAAGCAAGCATTTTTGAATGGAAAAACACAGACTCCTACTAATTACAACTTGTTTAATTACATCACTTTTGTTTTGAGCCAACTTCGCCGTCGGTACGCCCGGTAAAGGCAATCAACTTTCACCCAATGCAAATCACACCTACACGGGTGCCCAGATTAATCGAACCCCCTCGTTGCTGGGAGTTGACAGCTCTAACACAGTTTCAACTCCGACACCGCCAAAACAACAGCTTTGTAGGTGACGGCCATCGCAAATCTGATTAAATCTTGCCCTTACACAAGTGTTACAGCAATCAGTGACAGAAATTTTGGAGATCACAGGTGTGTCATTGTGTGACAATGTGAGCTGATTGTGCCACTAAGTAAAATTATGGCTAATAATCTATCAGTGCTCAAGAGATCCCATGAGATTCATAGAATTGATCATGGGTAAATCAATCGGCCAACCTTTCATAGCCATTAGGGTGACATCCCAGAAAACATGACGCGATTGAATACCGATGTGGGTATTCGCCTGACACGGGCCAGCCAGTCCCTCCAGGATTTTGGTCTGGATTTTGTCAAATATTTACAAGCAATTCTGACATTTCGCATGGAAATATGCAATGATTTTGTCCAATATGTCGTGAAATTGTGCTGAAAAGGGAAAACGTTTTGTACACGTGTGGCTTGATTTAACCAAATGATTATAGATAGCGTCCCACACCCTGTAGCGCATGCGCAATGTAGCCTTTTTGTCTTATACCAAACCAATCAGGTCGTTGTTCAACAAAACAAAGCTTCGGATGTCATTGATCACGTGCTTCTGATAAAGTGATAGAGGCATTGCGTGCTGCTTTGAAGTACACTGCTTAGCGATTTTGACGCATTCCTCAAAACGTAACATCACTAAAATTTTCTAAGTAGTTTGTATTGGGAAGACAGATAAAGCGTTTTTATCAAAAGCAAGCATTTTTGAATGGAAAAACACAGACTCCTACTAATTACAACTTGTTTAATTACATCACTTTTGTTTTGAGCCAACTTCGCCGTCGGTACGCCCGGTAAAGGCAATCAACTTTCACCCAATGCAAATCACACCTACACGGGTGCCCAGATTAATCGAACCCCCTCGTTGCTGGGAGTTGACAGCTCTAACACAGTTTCAACTCCGACACCGCCAAAACAACAGCTTTGTAGGTGACGGCCATCGCAAATCTGATTAAATCTTGCCCTTACACAAGTGTTACAGCAATCAGTGACAGAAATTTTGGAGATCACAGGTGTGTCATTGTGTGACAATGTGAGCTGATTGTGCCACTAAGTAAAATTATGGCTAATAATCTATCAGTGCTCAAGAGATCCCATGAGATTCATAGAATTGATCATGGGTAAATCAATCGGCCAACCTTTCATAGCCATTAGGGTGACATCCCAGAAAACATGACGCGATTGAATACCGATGTGGGTATTCGCCTGACACGGGCCAGCCAGTCCCTCCAGGATTTTGGTCTGGATTTTGTCAAATATTTACAAGCAATTCTGACATTTCGCATGGAAATATGCAATGATTTTGTCCAATATGTCGTGAAATTGTGCTGAAAAGGGAAAACGTTTTGTACACGTGTGGCTTGATTTAATCATATAATACAGTGAATGTGCAGTGATTGGTTGAAATTGCGAGCCCTCTTTTTGTACTGCAGTGATCGGTCAGTTTTATATGATATTACAATGATTTGTCTGTTTTATGGGTAAATAGTGTGGTGATTGGTCAAATTTGTAAGCAGGAAATTGTTGATTTTGCAAAACTATTTGCTGTTGCAGAATCACGGAATCCTGGAGCGAAGGGCTAGCTCACACAAAGTCCACACCAACCCAACACAGGCTAACCCACACCAGCCCAACACAGGCTAGCCCTCACCAGCCCAACACAGGCTAGCCCTCACCAACCCAACACAGGCTAGCCCTCACCAGCCCAACACAGGCTGGCCCTCACCAGCCCAATACAGGCTGGCCCTCACCAGCCCAACACAGGCTAGCCCTCACCAGCCCAACACAACACAGGCTAGCCCTCACCAGCCCAACACAGGCTAGCCCTCACCAGCCCAACACAGGCTAGCCTTCACCAGCCCAACACAGGCTAGCCCTCACCAGCCCAACACAGGCTGGCCCTCACCAGCCCAACACAGGCTGGCCCTCACCAGCCCAACACAGGCTGGCCCTCACCAGCCCAACACAGGCTAGCCCTCACCAGCCCAACACAGGCTAGCCCTCACCAGCCCAACACAGGCTAGCCCTCACCAGCCCAACACAGGCTAGCACACACCAGCCCAACACAGGCTAGCACACACCAGCCCAACACAGGCTAGCACACACCAGCCCAACACAGGCTAGCACACACCAGCCCAACACAGGATAGCCCTCACCAGCCCAACACAGGCTAGCCTTCACCAGCCCAACACAGGCTATCCCTCACCAGCCCAACACAGGCTAGCCCAACACAGGCTAGCTCTCACCAGCCCAACACAGGCTAGCACACACCAGCCCAACACAGGCTAGCACACACCAGCCCAACACAGGCTAGCCCTCACCAGCCCAACACAGGCTAGCCCTCACCAGCCCAACACAGGCTAGCCCTCACCAGCCCAACACAGGCTAGCCCAACACAGGCTAGCCTTCACCAGCCCAACAGGCTAGCCCTCACCAGCCCAACACAGGCTAGCTCTCACCAGCCCAACACAGGCTAGCCCTCACCAGCCCAACACAGGCTAGCCCACACCAGCCCAACACAGGCTATCCCACACCAGCCCAACACAGGCTAGCCCACACCAGCCCAACACAGGCTAGCCCACACCAGCCCAACACAGGCTAGCTCACACCAGCCCAACACAGGCTAGCCCACACCAACCCAACACAGACTAGCCCTCACCAGCCCAACACAGGCTAGCCCTCACCAGCCCAACACAGGCTAGCCCACGCCAACCCAACACAGGCTAGCCCTCACCAGCCCAACACAGGCTAGCCCACACCAACCCAACACAGGCTAGCCCACACCAACCCAACACAGGCTAGCCCACGCCAACCCAACACAGGCTAGCCCTCACCAGCCCAACACAGGCTAGCCCTCACCAGCCCAACACAGGCTAGCCCTCACCATCCCAACACAGGCTAGCCCAAGTCCTACTACCTCACAATGTAGAGGCAGGGACTTATTTGAATATTTGGGCCATTGTTTGCACACTGGTCTTTCTGTGCAACCGTTACTGAGAAGTTTGTTCCAGTTTAAGTGTTCTGTTGTGTAATACCCAAATAGTGTTTGATCTTGTACCGTGCCAATGATACAGTTTTCAAAAATACTTCAATAAGTGTGAGGTGTGGGACACTAAACAGTTTGTCTTGTAAGACATATGTGTATGGTAGTGACAACCTGGTTGTCATTCTGATACAATGTGACACATTCACCAAATACCTTTAATGCTTGAAAATGTTTGCATTGGATTGTAATAAATAAATAATACATCAATTCATATTTAAAAACATATAAATAGGCATAGGGTGGGGCAGCCCAAGTGGGGCCATTATTCTTGCCCTGACACCAGGGTTGACACCATGCTAATGCGGGCATTATTCTTGCCCTGACACCAGGGTTGACACCATGCTAATGCGGGCATTATTCTTGCCCTGACACCAGGGTTGACACCATGCTAATGCAGGCATTATTCTTGCCCTGACACCAGGGTTGACACCATGCTAATGCGGGCATTATTCTTGCCCTGACACCAGGGTTGACACCATGCTAATGCGGGCATTATTCTTGCCCTGACACCAGGGTTGACACCATGCTAATGCGGGCATTATTATTGCCCTGACACCAGGGTTGACACCATGCTAATGCGGGCATTATTCTTGCCCTGACACCAGGGTTGACACCATGCTAATGCGGGCATTATTCTTTCCCTGACACCAGGGTTGACACCATGCTAATGCGGGCATTATTCTTGCCCACATCGGGCTGACACCATGCTAATGCGGGCATGTTTGCTGGGAAAACATTATTTCAGACAAAGTGAGGGCTGCCCACACTGGGCCAAAGCCTTAGGGACCAATGTGGAGCCAAGGCCCATCGGCTTAATGTCCGCAGCCTTTGGGCCCACATCGTGCCAATGTAGGCATGTTTTCTGGGATGGTTGATGAATCACTTGAAGTGCTGCCAATTGGTATCGATAAGAAAAATGAAAGGAGCGGAATGGAACAAACATGCCTGAGTACTTGGCAGTTAAGTAACAGAAAATGGGTTAAGATTTTACTTTTGACAGTATTTTAACCTCAGTTTTGTTGACTCTTTCAGATGCAGCCCGCTACATTCCCCACAACGGTATGTGAAACTCATAATGGATTTGTTATTGAGGAGTAAAGGAAACTGTAAATACAGTCACGCCTTTTCTTACTCTTAACAACAACTTTTTTATCTCAGTATGGAACTGGATCTGTGAAGCTGCAGAGGAAGTGACCCTTGACCCCAAGACAGCCAACCCTGACCTCTTCCTCTCTGATGACGACAAGCGAATGCGCTGTGGCCTGGAGCGGCGAGACATCCCTAACTGCAGTCGCCGCTTCGACGGCTGGTGGTTTTGCGCTCTGGGAAGCGAGGGCTACATCTCCGGGCGTCATTACTGGGAAGTCGAAGTGGGCGACCGGGACTGGCGGCTGGGCATGGCTAAAGGCTCCGCCCAGAGGAAGGGTTACAGTCCCCTCAACACACAGACGGGCTACCTCACCCTGAGGCTGGAGAGGGGCTCAGACCTCAAGGCGCTGACGGTGCCCGCCACGCCACTGGCCCAGATGCTGGTGCCCAGAAAGGTAGGGGTCTACCTGGACTATGAGCAGGGCCAGCTCTCCTTCTACGATGTGGAGAAGAGGTCCCACATCTACACGTACAACGAGACCTTCACAGAGAGACTGTTCCCCGTGTTTGGGACTGTAGAGGTGGTGAGGGATCTGGTGATCAGGCCGGCACAGACCAGGGAACCCTGCCTCTGCCCTGGACCCTGTCTCTGGTGATAACGTATTACAGCGTACTTCAAACCTGGAGAACTAGCCTGGAATCCACATGGAATATTGTAAATGTAGTGAAATTCAGTGTAAATTCCAGGCTAGTGGAGGGCAGGCTTTTGTTCTGATCAAGCACTATCACACCTGATTTGATGGTGTGATGATTAGTTCATTCAGGTGTGTTAAAATAAGGCTGGAACAAATGCATGCACTCCTTAGGACCTGGGCTGAAGAACAATTATTACCTCCTCCCTGTTACACTTTTTATTACATTGCCTTCATGCCACACTACTTCAAGGTACAAAGGAACTGTAAAAGAACGTGCTGCCCAAATTACCCAAAGATCTGACGTAGTTGATATTTAGTTCAGCAAGAGCTTGCACACAGAAGACACACACAGAGAGACACACAGAAAGACACACACACAGAGAGAGACAGACAGCTAGGGTTTACAGTCTATAGTGTATAAAAGGGATGGTAGAGAAGGTAGCATGCAGTACTTCATTATTCCTCCGATTCTCTTATTCTTAGATTTTCTGATTCTCTTCCTGTCTGATTCTCTTCCTCTCTGATTCCACTGTCCAGCTTGCAAGAGTCTAAGCATATTTTTGGAAGTTACGGTTGATATTGACAGTGTGTAAAATGGTGTGATAACAATGCTTTTTTTTCAGTCATCAATAAATTAAGAAAAATCTCAAGAAGATGTTTGTCGGTTTCTAGTCAACAAAGGTGTGGAATTAGGGTTGCAAAAGGTAGGGTATATTACTGGTAACTTTCAAAGTCTACCAGTAAACTACCAGAATTTTTGCAAATGATCACATGACATCTAGTGGCCTGTATGGGTACTTCAGATTATCACAGGTGTCTAATTATTTCTGGCCTCTGTGGGGCCTTGTTTACAAGCTTGAACACTGGAAAGCGAGATGTAACCTACACCATAGAAATCCTAATTATTTTGTTTAATGATTTTTAGTTTGAGCGTCATTTCTATACAGCCTCGACTTTCCCATTCAGAACTTCTAAAGCTAGTGGGATGGGAGTGGTTTGGTGACAATGATCTCGAATAGCTGCTCACCGATTTGACAGCTCCAACGCTACTGCCGGGGTAACGCTTGATCTGATTGAATCTAGGCCTTAATTGAAAATGCCATTGTTGATTTAGATGAATTTTTCATTAATTAGGCTTTTTTTCTCTTGAACCACTAGAAACTAATGGACGATATGGACACAGATATACAAAATGCGTACTCTATATGAATACATATATTCAAGTTTAAATTACCATAGATTGCCTGATAATTACCAACATTTGAAACAATTCCGGTAACTTTGGTAAATTACTGGTAGTTTGCTCCCCTGCAGTGCCTTTGAAAAGTATTCAGATCCCTAGACTTTTTCCACATTTCTTTACATGACAGCCTTATCTAAAGTGGTTCAAATATTTTTTTTTCCCTAATCAATCTACACACAATACCCAATGACAAAGCAAAAACTGTTTTAGAAATTTTACATACAGTGGGGCAAAAAAGTATTCAGTCAGCCACCAATTGTACAAGTTCTCCCACTTAAAAAGATGAGGCCTGTAATTTTCATCATAGACACACTTCAACTATGACAGACAAAATGAGAAAAAAAATCCAGAAAATCACATTGTAGGATTTTTAATGAATTTATTTGCAAATTATGGTGGAAAATAAGTATTTGGTCAATAAAAGTTTCTCAATATTTTGTCATTGCCAACAAAGGGTATATAAGAGGTCAAACATTTCTGTAAGTCTTCAAGGTTTTCACACACTGTTGCTGGTATTTTGGCCCATTCCTCCATGCAGTGCTCCTCTAGAGCAGTGATGTTTTGGGGCTGTTGCTGGGCAACATGGACTTTCAACTCCCTCCAAAGATTTTCTATGGGGTTGAGATCTGGAGACTGGCTAGGCCACTCCAGGACCTTGAAATGCTTCTTACAAAGCCACTCCTTCGTTGCCCGGGTGGTGTGTTTGGGATCATTGTCATGCTGAAAGACCCAGCCACGTTTCATCTTCAATGCTCTGGCTGATGATAGGCTTTGTTACTTTGGTCCCAGCTCTCTGCAGGTCATTCACTAGATCCCCCCGTGTGGTTCTGGGATTTTTGCTCACCGTTCTTGGGGTCATTTTGACGCCACGGGGTGAGATCTTGCATGGAGCCCCAGATCGAGGGAGATTATCAGTGGTCTTGTATGTCTTCCATTTCCTAATAATTGCTCCCACAGTTGATTTCTTCAAACCAAGCTGCTTACCTATTGCAGATTCAGTCTTCCCAGCCTGGTGCAGGTCTACAATTTTGTTTCTGGTGTCCTTTGACAGCTCTTTGGTCTTGGCCATAGTGGAGTTTGGAGTGTGACTGTTTGAGGTTGTGGACAGGTGTCTTTTATACTGATAACAAGTTCAAACAGGTGCCATTAATACAGGTAACAAGTGGAGGACAGAGGAGCCTCTTTAAAGAAGTTACAGGTCTGTGAGAGCCAGAAATCTTGCTTGTTTGTAGGTGACCAAATACTTATTTTCCACCACCATTTGCAAATAAAATCATTCAAAATCCTACAATGTGATTTTCTGGATTTTTTTCCCCTCATTTTGTCTGTCATAGTTGAAGTTTACCTATGATGAAAATTACAGGCCTCTCTCATCTTTTTAAGTGGGAGAACTTGCACAATTGGTGGCTGACTAAATACTTTTTTGCCCCACTGTAAGTGTTCAGACCCTTTATCCAGTACTTTTTTGAAGCAACTTTGGCAGCAATTACAGCCTCACGTCTTCTTGGGTATGCCACTACAAACTTGGCACACCTGTATTTGGGGAGTTTCTCCCATTCTGCTCTGCAGATCCTCTCAAGCTCTGTCAGGTTGGATGGGGAGCGTCGCTGCACAGCTATTTTCAGGTCTCTCTAGAGATGTTCGTTCGGGTTCATATCTGGGCTCTGACTGGGCCACTCAAGGACATTCAGAGACTTGTCCCAAAGCAACTCCTGCGTTGTCTTAGTTGAGTGCTTAGGGTCGTTGTCCTGTTGGAAGGTAAACCTTGACCCCAGTCTGAGGTCCTGATCAAGGATCTCTGTACTTTGCTCTGTTCATCTATCCCTCGATGAAAAACATCCCCACAGCATGATACTGCCACCATCACGCTTCACTGTAGGGATGGTGCCAGGTTTTCTCCAGCCGTGACGCTTGGCATTCTGGCCAAAGAGTTCAATCTTGGTTTCATATTGTTTCTCATGGTCAGAGTCTTTAGGTGCCTTTTGGCAAACTCCAAGTGGGCTGTCGTCATGTGCCTTTTACTGAGGAATGGCTTCCGTCTGGTCACTCTACCGTAAAGGCCTGATTGGTGGAGTGCTGCAGAGATGGTTGTCCTTATAGAAGTTTCTCCCATCTCTACGGAGGAACTCTGGAGCTCTGTCAGAGTGACCATGGGGTTCTTGGTCCCCTCCCTGACCAAGGCCCTTCTCCCCTGATTGCTAAGTTTGGCCGGGCGGCCAGCACTAGGAAGAGTCTTGGTGGTTCCAAACTTCTTCCATTATATGGGGTTATTGTGTTTAGATTGAGGAGTGAAAAAGGGAAGGGGTCTGAATACTTTCCAAATGAACTGTACATGAGAATATACAGAAATGCATCTCGACGTGGTTTATATTCAATCTTTATTAAGTGTAATAAAATAGACAGATATATAAAACAGTAACTGATGAATAGATATGATAAAAAGCTGTGCCTTATACATTTCTGTTGGTACATTTCTGAAATGTTAATGACTTTCACAACAAACTAATCTTGCCATGTCTTACTAAGTGTAAGGACTCTTTACAACGGACAGCATTTTGAATTGAACTAAAGCACATAGGTTTGAAAATACATTATAAAAGACAACACAATATTTTCTTGCCTCAAAACATATACCTCAGAAATATCCGGACTAAGTCGTTGAAGTTATGCTAGAATATATTAGACACAAAAGGTTTTAGACCATAGCGCTCAATCAGAAACAATGACGCGACACACTTTAACTAGGAATACCTTAGAGGTTTTATCTAAATTAGAACTAATGTATGCGAATTAGCTAAAGCTTTTGTCCAAAGTGACACAGAGTCACAGATGCATATATCATTTTTTTACAGGTGGCATGGGTGGTCCCGGGAATCAAACCCACTATCCTGGAGTTGCAAGTGCTATGCTCTACCTACAGAGGACCATTATGAATGTAATAAATTTGTTCACATACGCATGGGAAAAAATAAAGGAAATAAAATATATAAAACCATAGGAAACATATTTTTACAAACAATACAGTATTTGGCATCAACATTTTAATTCAATTTCTTCTGACATACAGAAAACACATAAGTCTAATATATTTGTAATGGCTGTGAGAGTTACCAACAATCTAATAATACAATGAACCCCTACAAAATAAACTATTTAAGGTACTGGCAGCATGTCATCAATTTAACAAACTGCAGCCATGTTGCAGACACCTATTCGCCAAAGTAGCCAACCAGCACAAAACATCTTACCTGCTTCTCCCTCTCTTTATCTCTGTCAAAATATATATTAGCAGGAGCTACTTTTAATTGTTGAGAACCGACCTCAGATAAGTGTAATGGCCTTATCTAAAGCCTCTGGGTGTGGTATCAGGTATAGAAGCAATAGAGAATTACAACAAGACATATCTTTGTGGGGGTGGTAGAGTTCTTTGAATGTAAAATGTTTGCAACAACATAGAAACAAACGACAAAACTAAAGAATGAAGAATGAATCCCGTGTCCGATGGAGGACAGGAGCCATTGTTTGTAACAGACAGAGAGGAGTACATATTGGGTACCGTGGACGCCGCCATCTTGTTGTTGACCTTTTGACTTCAGGTCTCGTAGAATGACCTCTCGACCTTCTTGGTGACGCTGCTGGTGCCTGCCACTTGCATGCTCCTCTGCACCACCTCCTTAGTCACATGACGTGTCACCATGCCGCTGGTCTCTGTGTGCTGGGTCGTCTTCCCCACCACCATCATACCATCTCCTAGAGGGAGGAGAGAGGGTTAGAGAGATGCTGTGTGAGTGAGTGAGTGAGTGAGTGAGTGAGTGAGTGAGTGAGTGAGTGAGTGAGTGAGTGAGTGAGTGAGTGAGGGAGGGAGTGAAATATTGTGGGAGTGAGTGAGAGAGTAAATTGATACACTACCTGAGTAGTATGGGTCGTTGATCATGGTGTGTGTGACGTTGGTGCGTGTGCTGCCCTCCTCTGTAGGAAGTTGGTACACATCTCTCTTGGTCAAGGACTGACTGCTGTACTGAGATGTACCACCTAGGCCTCCTAGTTGAGACATACTGCCTAGGCCTCCTAGTTGAGACATACTGCCTAGGCCTCCTAGTTGAGACATACTGCCTAGGCCTCCTAGTTGAGACATGCTACCTACAGAGAGGAGAAAGAGAATCCTACATTAGTATACAATACAATTCCAAATATACAAACGCATAGAACACTGGCTTCTAAATATGAAACAGAGTACCGAAACCTTATTCATTTCAATTTAAGCACTAGATAAAACCTTAGATAAGAGACTCTTTTAGGACTCTGTCCTCTTACCGTCATCCTGAGACTCGATGGTGATAATGCCCTCCCTCTCGGGGCCGAAGCCCTGGGTCGTCCTGGCCTGAACTTTGAACTTGTACGGCATGTTCTCACTCAGGTCCGGAACTGTCAGACTGGTCTCAGCGCTGTCACCGCTCACCTGGAAGGAACGCATGTCACCTGGGGGGGGGGGGGTGGAGATGATGGGGGTCAGTCGGGATCAGACTAGGAAATGAAAGTGGATATAAATATGAAAGTTAAAGGTCATTTGATTTTAACTGTTCTGCCTTATTATTATTCGACCATGCTGGTCATTTATGAACATTTGAACATCTTGGCCATGTTCTGTTATAATCTCCACCCGGCACAGCCAGAAGAGGACTGGCCACCCCACATAGCCTGGTTCCTCTCTAGGTTTCTTCCTAGGTTTTGGCCTTTCTAGGGAGTTTTTCCTAGCCACCGTGCTCCTACACCTGCATTGCTTGCTGTTTGGGGTTTTAGGCTGGGTTTCTGTACAGCACTTTGAGATATCAGCTGATGTAAGAAGGGCTATTTAAATACATTTGATTTGATTTGATTAGCATTGTCCAATGACAAGTCAAGAAGACCTAAAGATTAACAAAATAGAAGAGTCTTTGATTTTGTCTCTCTCGATCACGTCAATGTATAAATCCTAGCAAATGACTGTTGACAAAAAATCTCTACAATCCCCGAAAACTGATCTGGAGTCAGTGTTCACTCTCACCTCCTCCGTGCAGATGTTCACAGGTGACCACGTAGCCCAGGATGTCTCCGTTGGGTTTGCGGGGTTTCTCCCAGCTTAGCTGCAGTGCCTCGGGGGACAGAGCTGTGAACACCAGGGGGCCTGGAGCACTGGGGGTACTGAGAGTGAAGGAAGAACCTGGGGGAGAAGGGGAGTTAGAGAGGAGAGAGTTAAGGGACAGAGTTGTGAATATCAGGGGGCATGGGGCACTGGGGGTACTGAGAGTGAAGGAAGAACCTGGGGGAGAAGGAGAGTTAGAGAGGAGAGAGTTAAGGGACAGAGCTGTGAATATCAGGGGGCCTGGGGCACTGAGAGTGAAGGGAGAAACTGAAGCGGGAAGACCGAGAGAGCGTGAGGAAGAGAATACATGGAGGGAGTGAAGGAGAGCAAGGAACAAGGGATTGAAAGATAGAGGTAATTGGAGAGAGAAAGTAAATGTAGATTAAACCGGAAACAGAGAGCTAGAGGTCGGAGATGAATCAGCTAACCAAAGGAGTGAGGATAAGAGGGATCCACAATGGGGGGCAACGATGTATAGCCGATTACCTGGCATTGGGCTGAGTGGTCTGTATAGCTGATTACCTGGCATTGGGCTGAGTGGTCTGTATAGCTGATTACCTGGGATTGGGCTGAGTGGTCTGTATAGCCGATTACCTGGCATTGATCTGTATAGCTGATTACCTGGCATTGGGCTGAGTGGTCTGTATAGCTGATTACCTGGCATTGGGCTGAGTGGTCTGTATAGCTGATTACCTGGCATTGGGCTGAGTGGTCTGTATAGCTGATTACCTGCCATTGGGCTGAGTGATCTGTATAGCTGATTACCTGCCATTGGGCTGAGTGGTCTGTATAGCCGATTACCTGGCATTGGGCTGAGTGGTCTGTATAGCTGATTACCTGGCATTGGTCTGTATAGCTGATTACCTGCCATTGGGCTGAGTGGTCTGTATAGCCGATTACCTGGCATTGGGCTGAGTGGTCTGTATAGCTGATTACCTGGCATTGGTGTGTATAGCCGATTACCTGGCATTGGGCTGAGTGGTCTGTATAGCTGATTACCTGGCATTGGGCTGAATGGTCTGTATAGCTGATTACCTGGCATTGGGCTGAGTGGTCTGTATAGCTGATTACCTGGCATTGGTCTGAGTGGTCTGTATAGCTGATTACCTGGCATTGGTCTGTATAGCTGATTACCTGGCATTGGGCTGAGTGATCTGTATAGCTGATTACCTGGCATTGGGCTGAGTGATCTGTATAGCTGATTACCTGGCATTGGACTGAGTGATCTGTATAGCTGATTACCTGGCATTGGGCTGAGTGGTCTGTATAGCCGATTACCTGGCATTGGTCTGTATAGCCGATTACCTGGCATTGGGCTGAGTGATCTGTATAGTTGATTACCTGGCATTGGTCTGTATAACCGATTACCTGGCATTGGTCTTTATAGCCGATTACCTGGCATTGGTCTGAGTGATCTGTATAGCTGATTACCTGGCATTGGGCTGAGTGGTCTGTATAGCTGATTACCTGGCATTGGGCTGAGTGGTCTGTATAGCTGACTACCTGGCATTGGGCTGAGTGGTCTGTATAGCTGATTAACTGGCATTGGGCTGAGTGGTCTGTATAGCTGATTACCTGGCATTGGTCTGAGTGGTCTGTATAGCTGATTACCTGGCATTGGTCTGTATAGCTGATTACCTGGCATTGGGCTGAGTGGTCTGTATAGCTGATTACCTGGCATTGGTCTGTATAGCTGATTACCTGGCATTGGGCTGAGTGGTCTGTATAGCTGATTACCTGGCATTGGTCTGTATAGCTGATTACCTGGCATTGGGCTGAGTGGTCTGTATAGCTGATTACCTGGCATTGGTCTGTATAGCTGATTACCTGGCATTGGGCTGAGTGGTCTGTATAGCTGATTACCTGGCATTGGGCTGAGTGGTCTGTATAGCTGATTACCTGGCATTGGTCTGTATAGCTGATTACCTGGCATTGGGCTGAGTGGTCTGTATAGCTGATTACCTGGCATTGGGCTGAGTGGTATGTATAGCTGATTACCTGGCATTGGTCTGTATAGCTGATTACCTGGCATTGGGCTGAGTGGTCTGTATAGCTGATTACCTGGCATTGGTCTGTATAGCTGATTACCTGGCATTGGGCTGAGTGGTCTGTATAGCTGATTACCTGGCATTGGGCTGAGTGGTCTGTATAGCTGATTACCTGGCATTGGTCTATATAGCTGATTACCTGGCATTGGGCTGAGTGGTCTGTATAGCTGATTACCTGGCATTGGGCTGAGTGGTCTGTATAGCTGATTACCTGGCATTGGGCTGAGTGGTCTGTATAGCTGATTACCTGGCATTGGTCTGTATAGCTGATTACCTGGCATTGGGCTGAGTGATCTGTATAGCTGATTACCTGGCATTGGGCTGAGTGATCTGTATAGCTGATTACCTGGCATTGGGCTGAGTGATCTGTATAGCTGATTACCTGGCATTGGGCTGAGTGGTCTGTATAGCCGATTACCTGGCATTGGTCTGTATAGCCGATTACCTGGCATTGGGCTGAGTGATCTGTATAGTTGATTACCTGGCATTGGTCTGTATAGCCGATTACCTGGCATTGGTCTGTATAGCCGATTACCTGGCATTGGTCTGAGTGATCTGTATAGCTGATTACCTGGCATTGGGCTGAGTGGTCTGTATAGCTGATTACCTGGCATTGGGCTGAGTGGTCTGTATAGCTGATTACCTGGCATTGGGCTGAGTGGTCTGTATAGCTGATTACCTGGCATTGGGCTGAGTGGTCTGTATAGCTGATTACCTGGCATTGGGCTGAGTGGTCTGTATAGCTAATTACCTGGCATTGGGCTGAGTGGTCTGTATAGCTGATTACCTGGCATTGGGCTGAGTGGTCTGTATAGCTAATTACCTGGCATTGGGCTGAGTGGTCTGTATAGCTGATTACCTGGCATTGGTCTGTATAGCTGATTACCTGGCATTGGGCTGAGTGGTCTGTATAGCTGATTACCTGGCATTGGTCTGTATAGCTGATTACCTGGCATTGGGCTGAGTGGTCTGTATAGCTGATTACCTGGCATTGGGCTGAGTGGTCTGTATAGCTGATTACCTGGCATTGGGCTGAGTGGTCTGTATAGCTGATTACCTGGCATTGGTCTGTATAGCTGATTACCTGGCATTGGGCTGAGTGGTCTGTATAGCTGATTACCTGGCATTGGTCTGTATAGCTGATTACCTGGCATTGGGCTGAGTGGTCTGTATAGCTGATTACCTGGCATTGGTCTGTATAGCTGATTACCTGGCATTGGGCTGAGTGGTCTGTATAGCTGATTACCTGGCATTGGTCTGTATAGCTGATTACCTGGCATTGGGCTGAGTGGTCTGTATAGCTGATTACCTGGCATTGGTCTGTATAGCTGATTACCTGGCATTGGGCTGAGTGGTCTGTATAGCTGATTACCTGGCATTGGTCTGTATAGCTGATTACCTGGCATTGGTCTGTATAGCTGATTACCTGGCATTGGGCTGAGTGGTCTGTATAGCTGATTACCTGGCATTGGTCTGTATAGCTGATTACCTGGCATTGGGCTGAGTGATCTGTATAGCTGATTACCTGGCATTGGGCTGAGTGGTCTGTATAGCTGATTACCTGGCATTGGTCTATATAGCTGATTACCTGGCATTGGGCTGAGTGGTCTGTATAGCTGATTACCTGGCATTGGGCTGAGTGGTCTGTATAGCTGATTACCTGGCATTGGGCTGAGTGGTCTGTATAGCTGATTACCTGGCATTGGGCTGAGTGGGCTGTTGGGGTCGACAGCTGACTCTATGGTGATGACTCCCTCCCTCTCCGGTCCCCAGCCTTCCTGACTCTGAGCCTTCACCTTGAACAGGTAGGAGTGGTTAGGAAGCAGGTCCTGCACCACCACGGAGTTGTCTGCGGGGCTGGACATGTTTATACGCTTCACATCACCTGGACAGAGAGACATAAGGGGGTTAGATTACTGTAAAGGGATGCTGGGACAAGGCCATGAGATCTGTAACAGTTGATTGGGCTTTCTTCAAATCCTATCAGAAGTCTTCACGGATATACCCGAATTTGATTACCCGAGGTCCGACCCAGTATAGTAGTTGACCCTCAGATCACGCTCAGCGGCCACGGACCTCGGATCGGTTTGGTAATATGGAAAACACTGGCCAGATCCCAAATGATATGTGAAGAGGAAAATATCCCGATGATATTAAATATCCTAGGATTTACATTTCCTACGCATGGCAGTTGATGCAGTCAATAGCATTAATGTCTCTCCTCCACCCGTCTTCCTCTGTCTGGCTTGTGTTCTCTCTATAGTGAACTTGCATCATTGTTCCCACCGGAGATATGGGATCAGCAATATGGGGCTATTTCACGCGTAGTGGTTACTTAGGAACTTTTGTCATTCGCAATGGATGTAAAACACTCTGACCTTCTGTGAGGTGATGGAAACACTACTTTGAGAAGCTCCACAGTTCATAAGTGGTGGAGAGTTAAGACGATCAGAAATATTTAAACGAATTCTTATTTACAATTGACGGCCTACCCCAGCCGACGCGGGGCCAATTGTGTGCCGCCCTATGGGACTCCAAATCAAGGCCCGGATGTGATTCAGCCTGGATATTATCAGACATCCCCAAATGGGAACGTTTATAGGTCAACATTTGCACACAAAATAAACATTAACAAACTAAGGGAAAACAATTCACACAATTAAACAATGAATGCACATGAATTAGTGGGAGACAGAGAGCATTCTGCAGAGACAAAACTAGTAGTCTCTTCACCCCACATCATTGTGTCCATATTTTAAATTAGGGATGCCATTTATGAAAATACCAAGCTGTGGTGTAGCCCACAACTCATTTATTTTAGATAGGCCTACAACAGAAAATGCATGTGAAACGGTTCACTGCCTACCACACAAGCCAAAACAATTCCGCAGGCACCAATAAAGCTGCATTTTGTATTATTTGGGTACGATACAGATCCGACCCCATTTGAATCTGATTCTACCTCATCTCTGACATATTTTGGGTCAGTTCTGGTCCACATCGGATCGGGTAATGATTTTCAAATAAATGACTTGTGTCCCGTCGATGTCTGATCGGAATTTCACAGATCCAATTCAGTTCAGATCTCAATTTGTGGATCCTATTCAACCGAACCCGACAACTGTGTTCACAGGTTAAAAAATGTAAAAAATACAAAGCAACAATCTTCTTCTGCACATAACAAAACACAATGTGTTTAGAATGGGACACAAATGTCCATGGGTCCATACCTCCATTCAGCAGCTGGTAGAGAACACAGTACCCTAAAACATCACTGTCACAGTGGGGCTCCTGCCAGCTGATCTTCAGGGCAGTGGGGCCCAGGGCAGAGAACACCAGCCTGGTGGGGGTGTCAGGGACTCCAGGGGCCAAACGAGCGTCTGGGGGGGGGGGAAGAATAGGTCAATGAGGGGGAGAGAAAGAGAGATGGGTTTCGGGAAGGAGGGTGGTTAGGGGTTAAGTGGAGTCAAAATCACAGAGGTTAGATAAACTATTACAAGATGAGATGTGATTAACGAGAGGTGAGTGAGCATGATGCAGAGAGAGAGAGAGCGAGAAAGAGAACTTTCCCTATCAAAGAAAACATACATCACAGCAAAAAGCTGCTTCAGCAACACAAAGCCTTCCCGTCTCACCAGCGATGGGCATGGTATGCCCTGCCATGAGGCCAAAGTGTATCTTTAGGCTCTGCTATTGTCCCAGTAGTGTAAGAGAGGACAGCTGAGTGTGCTGCAGACAGACAGACTCACCCTGGAGCACCCTGTCCAGGTTCAGTAGTGCATCGTTGACATCCTCAGACTGGGTCCTGGCCCGGAAGGCCTGAGACATACCGTAGTCGTACTGACTCTGTGTCTGAGTGGGACTGAAGCCATACGTACCTGAGAATGCACGGAGCAAGCAAAAATGGAGCAGGGAGGAGGAGGACAGGAAAGGAAGTGAAAGAGAAGGAACAAAGGCAGGAAAAGAAAGGAGGACAGTGAAAGAGGCGAGGGAGGAGAGGATTGAAGTATGGAGAACAACAGGAGAAGAAGAGAGCGACAGTCAGCATAGCGCCTGCATAGCTCTGTGCAGCCACCAACCCCAGTAATCGATAACAGATATCCAAGCCAGCCGCTTCATGCACCTCATCAGTTAAGCCTGCTGTAGATGATCTGTATATCTGACATTTATAGCCATGATTGATACAGACAAACAGATGAGCTTCTTTCAGGTTTTAACAGTAGAGGTCAGAAAGATCTGAAAACTGTGATGGCATTTTCCTTAGCAAAGACCTCCTTGTCAAAGACCTCCTTGTCAAAGACCTCCTTGTCAAAGACCTCCTTGTCAAAGACCTCCTTGTCAAAGACCTCCTTGTCAAAGACCTCATCTAAATTGGCTCCTTGTCAAAGACCTCCTTGTCAAAGACCTCATCTAAATTGGCTCCTTGTCAAAGACCTCATCTAAATTGGCTCCTTGTCAAAGACCTCATCTAAATTGGCTCCTTGTCAAAGACTTCATCTAAATTGGCTCCTTGTCAAAGACCTCCTTGTCAAAGATCTCATCTAAATTGGCTCCTTGTCAAAGACCTCATCTAAATTGGCTCTTTGTCAAAGACCTCATCTAAATTGGCTCCTTGTCAAAGACCTCATCTAAATTGGCTCCTTGTCAAAGACCTCCTTGTCAAAGACCTCATCTAAATTGGCTCCTTGTCAAAGACCTCATCTAAATTGGCTCCTTGTCAAAGACCTCATCTAAATTGGCTCCTTGTCAAAGACCTCATCTAAATTGGCTCGTTGTAGCCTCATACCTGTGACCTGTGTCAGTGTGAACTGTATTTGATCGGCTCTTTACACTCAGAGCTGAAAATATGCTTTCAAATATGCTTAAAAAAATATGCTTCAAATGAATCTAATCTTACTTTGGCCATCTGTGTATCCAGACAATCCACTGGACAGGTCTCCTATGATGATGGAATCTCGGATGTTGTCGTCATACTCATAGTAACCTCTGTTCTCTGATCGCTTCCTCATGACAACATTCTCCGTGCGCGTCCCACCCCCAATCACCTGAGTGCGGGAGAGAGAGTTTCCTCCTGTAGGAGAGGAGGAAACCAGTGATGACGACTACCAAATACATAGATACTGAACAATAGAATTCTAGCAAACAGTACATCCTGAGTGCAAGGTCGGCAAACTTCTGGTGTCAACACGTTTCCCATTTAAACTCTAAATCTCGAAGTTTACTGAACTCTGTTCTGGTGAAGACAAGCCAGCTGGAATTACTTGCCATTGTCATATCATTGTAAGTCAACAGAAAGATTCAAAAGCTGACACATTCTGCATTCATCCGTACCTTGTCCAGAGAGGTATGTTGTGGTGGACTCCATGGACATGGACCCCCCGGCCCCCCCTCGGTGGCTGGAGCTGAGGGTGGACATGGGAGACACCTGGCTGTAGCTGGATGAAGACATGTTGGTACTGCACGACATGGAATTATTTCCCCCGGGGAAGAGGAAGTTCTGTTCCAACCTGCCGTTAATTGGTTCTGAAAGACAAAGATGAGGAGACCCAGAAGAGAAGAGGAAGAACATCAAGAACATTCTGGAACCCAACATAACTCAAACCAAACATTCCGGAACCCAATATAACTCAAACCAAACATTCTGGAACCCAACATAACCCAAACCAAACATTCTAGAACCCAACATAACCCAAACCAAACATTCTGGAATCCAACATAACCCAAACCAAACATTCTGGAACCCAACATTACCCAAACCAAACATTCTGGAACCCAACATAAACCAAACCAAACATTCTGGAACCCAACATAACCCAAACATTCTTAAACCCAACATAACCCAAACCAAACATTCTTAAACCCAACATAAACCAAACCAAACATTCTGGAAGCCAACATAACCCAAACCAAACATTCTGGAAGCCAACATAACCCAAACCAAACATTCTGGAAGCAAAACCAAACATTCTGGAATCCAAACCAAACATTCTGGAACCCAAATCAAACATTCTGGAACCCAAATCAAACATTCTGGAACCCAACATAACCCAAACCAAACATTCTGGAAGCCAACATAACCCAAACCAAACATTCTGGAAGCCAACATAACCTAAACCAAACATTCTGGAAGCCAACATAACCCAAACCAAACAATCTTGAATCCAACAACCTAAACCAAACATTCTGGAATCCAACATAACCCAAACCAAACATTCTGGAAGCCAACATAACTCAAACCAAACATTCTGGAAGCCAACATAACCCAAACCAAACATTCTGGAATCCAACATAACCCAAACCAAACATTCTGGAAGCCAACATAACCCAAACCAAACATTCTTAAACCCAACATAACCCAAACCAAACATTCTTAAACCCAACATAACCCAAACCAAACATTCTTAAACCCAACATAACCCAAACCAAACATTCTTAAACCCAACATAACCCAAACCAAACATTCTTAAACCCAACATAACCCAAACCAAACATTCTGGAAACAAAATAATTGATTTAAGTATACGTTAATAGCGGCAAATCACAACAAACTGCAAGAGAAACACCCACCTTAGACTGCACACAGGGACATACATACATTTGGTATCACCACTTACACAGCCATGAGAAGCCTTTATACATCACCAGGTCACCCCTGATACAAAACAGGATTAGACGTCCATCCATGTCTGAAGACTTCAGGAGATGATGTGAAAACCGACCACTAGGGGCAACAGTGAGCGATGTTACCTTCAAGTAGGTTTGGGTTTTGCTAGGCCTCGGGGATGGTGGATGGGCATATGCATCAAAAGGTGTAAAAGGTAGCATATGTTTTAAATGCAGCAATAGAAAGTTGTTTTGGAGATTTTGTTTTAAGCCTATCCCATACCTTAACCATTCAGAGTTAATGCCTAACCTTAGGATTTTGAAGTTAATGCCTAAACTTACCCTTAAACACTTTGTCGTTTGGAACAACTTCGAAATTTGACATTGGATGAACGTGTAATTCTGACGTGAGACTGTGAGAGCTTGTTGCATATACAAGCCCTACAACCTGCCTCTTTCCCAGAGCATCTCTCCACATAGAGAAACATGGATGAACGTGTAATTCTGACGTGAGACTGTGAGAGCTTGTTGCATATACAAGCCCTACAACCTGCCTCCTTCCCAGAGCATCTCTCCACATAGAGAAACATGGATGAACGTGTAATTCTGACGTGAGACTGTGAGATCTTGTTGCATATACAAGCCCTACAACCTGCCTCCTTCCCAGAGCATCTCTCCACATAGAGAAACATGGATGAACGTGTAATTCTGACGTGAGACTGTGAGAGCTTGTTGCATATACAAGCCCTACAACCTGCCTCCTTCCCAGAGCATCGCTCCACATAGAGGTGTAAAGAGTGTAGACAGGAGAGACAGACAGGAAAATCCTGTCATGACCATCAACTGGCGGTGGTGCAGTTGATGCCTGGAAATGAAGACCCTTTTGGTGGGAGGGTTGAGGTGCAACAGGGGAAGACGCCAGACCAGAACCAGGGGTAGGGGTAGATTGGAGGACGGAAACATGATGTTGATTAGAGATCTGAAGAATTTGTGCAGACGAGAGGTGGTGGCATAGGGGGCACTGCAGCTGCATTGGGAGATTTGTGCCCGGCATACACAGTAGCTGGCATGCCATCTCTGTATCTGTCTGTCTGTCTATCCAGGGCGGTCTTCACCTTGATGGGGTATCTGTGTTCGGCTGGGTCGGGGGGTCTCGTCGCTGCTGGTCTCTGTGTCTGTGCTGAGGTGGTAGGGGATCACATCCACATGCCTTTTCCAGGACACCGAACGCAGGTCCAGCTTGGAACCCACCAACTTGATAAAGCCTTGTTATGGAGAGGAGAGGCAGGCGGAGGGGAAGGGGGGGGGTATTGATGGTTGGCATGGCAGTTGTTTTTGTGAAGCGAGGTGATTAGAAGGAGTTGAGAGAGCAATAATAGGAGAGGTCTGACTGGTAAGATGAAGCCTTGAAGAAGAAGAAGACTGGCATGATAAAACCCAAAGCCACAAAGAAGAAAATGAAGACTGGTATGAAGACTGGCATGATAAAACCCAAAGCCACGAAGAAGAAAATGAAGACTGGTATGAAGACTGGCATGATAAAACCCAAAGCCACAAAGAAGAAAATGAAGACTGGTATGAAGACTGGCATGATAAAACCCAAAGCCACAAAGAAGAAAATGAAGAAGAGGCACCAGTTGTGGATCTGATGGTCTTGTGAGATGTGAAATAAAGTCATTTTGTTAAAAGATACTTCAGAGAGAGAGGGGGGAAGAGAGAGAGAGGTGGGGGGAGAAGAGAGAGAGAGAGAGAGAGAGGGGGGAGAAGAGAGAGAGAGGGGGAGAAGAGAGGAGAGGGGGAGAAGAGAGAGAGGGGGGAGAAGAGAGAGAGAGGGGGGAGAAGAGAGAGAGAGGGGGAGGAGAGAGAGAGGGGGGGAGAGAGAGAGGGGGAGAAGGGAGAGAGAGGTGGGGGAGAAGAGAGAGCGGAGGAGAGAGAGAGAGGGGGGAGAGAGAGAGAGGAGAAGAGAGAGAGAGAGGGGGAGAAGAGAGCGGAGAAGAGAGAGAGAGAGGGGGAGAAGAGAGAGGGGGAGAGAGAGAGAGAGGGGGGAGAAGAGAGAGAGAGGGGGGGGAGAAGAGAGAGAGAGGGGGAGAAGAGAGAGAGAGGGGGAGAAGAGAGAGAGAGAGGGGGGAGAAGAGAGAGAGAGAGGGGGGGGGAGAAGAGAGAGGAGGGGGGAAGAGAGAGAGAGAGGGGGGGAGAAGAGAGAGAGAGGGGGAGAAGAGAGAGAGAGGGGGAGAAGAGAGAGAGAGGGGGGGAAGAGAGAGAGAGGGGGAGAAGAGAGAGAGGGGGGAGAAGAGAGAGAGAGAGGGGGGGGAAGAGAGAGAGAGAGGGGGGGAGAAGAGAGAGAGAGAGGGGGGAGAGAGAGAGAGAGAGGGGGAGAAGAGAGAGAGAGAGGGGGAGAAGAGAGAGAGAGAGGGGGGAGAAGAGAGAGAGAGGGGGAGAAGAGAGAGAGAGAGGGGGAGAAGAGAGAGAGAGAGGGGGGAGAAGAGAGAGAGAGAGGGGGAGAGAGAGAGAGAGGGGGAGAAGAGAGAGAGAGGGGGAGAAGAGAGAGAGAGGGGGGGGGGAGAAGAGAGAGGGGGAGAAGAGAGAGAGAGGGGAGAAGAGAGAGAGAGAGGGGGGAAGAGAGAGAGAGGGGGAGAAGAGAGAGAGAGGGGGAGAAGAGAGAGAGAGGGGGAGAAGAGAGAGAGGAGAGAAGAGAGAGAGGGGGAGAAGAGAGAGAGAGGGGGAGAAGAGAGAGGGGGAGAAGAGAGAGGGGGAGAAGAGAGAGAGGGGGGGAGAAGAGAGAGAGGGGGAGAAGAGAGAGAGGGGGAAGAAGAGAGAGAGGGGGAGAAGAGAGAGAGAGGTGGGGGGAGAAGAGAGAGCGGAGAAGAGAGAGAGAGAGGGGGGAGAAGAGAGAGAGGGTGGGGGGAGAAGAGAGAGAGAGGGGGGGGGGAGAAGAGAGAGAGAGAGGGTGGGGGGAGAAGAGAGAGAGAGAAGAAAGAGAGAGGGGGGAGAAGAGAGAGAAGAGAGAGAGAGAAAAGAGAGAGAGAGAGAGGAGAAGGAAATAAATATAGAGAAAGAATGAATGAAAACGGAGACAGAAAGTGATAAAGAGAGCGAGAACGATGGAGGAAACCCTCCTATCTGTCAGCCTCAACCGTGACACATTAAACCCTTTTTTAGAATTCTCTTTCTTTCTCTTTCTGCTTCAGTGAGCAGATGACTGGACTACAGAAGATGGATAGACATGTCTCTTTCAGATCAAAACAGTGAGCTTCATCCCCATTAGCTGTTACTTAGCAACAACTATTCTTCCTGGGGTCCACTCAAAACACAATACAACTCCCAGGACACAACTGAAGCTAGACGGCAAAGAGATGTCAGGAAAGGTGGCGTAGTCTGCGGGTACCCACCTTCGTCTGAGACGCTGGGTCTCTTGGAGTCTGTTGGCGATCTCATGACCTCACTGCTGTACATCAGGTAGCCGTCGTACTCATCCCCCGCCTCCGCGTCCACTATAGGGATGTCTGGGATGATAGGGACTATAGGGAGGAGAAGAAGAGCGATGGATTAACGCCTCGATCACACAGACAGCATCATTGAGTTTTGGTACACCAGAAGTATATTGATTTCCAATAGAACGCTGCGTTTGCTGTTCAGAATTGCGTTGCAGTTGCAGTGCGTTCTGTGTGGTGATATACGTTTGATTTATCCAACTTATGAGTCAAACTGTATTCGTAGACGGCTTGACAGAAACGGTAGCAGAAGGTAAGTGTTGAAACTTCTGTTGCACACACATCCGGATGATGCTGTGTACGAAGCTGTCGGTGTGAACGAAGCGTAAGACAAGCTTCTCTTGAAACATTAGCTTTCTGGTTTGCTAGACACAAATGTTTCAGCAGGTAACAATCAAGATCATACTAGATCATACTAGATGCTTTCCAGACGGAACATCCTTTCTGCTCTTATTTACTCACTGGACATGGGTCTGGTGGGCTGGGAGGCCAGGTTGATGGTCGCTTCTTTGAAAGGACCCCAACCCACGCTGTTCTTAGCCCGGACCTGATAGCAGTAAGTCTGGGCCGACTGCAGGTTCTCAATCAGCAACATCCTCTTCTTAGGGTTGTCTATCTTCACCTTCTTAGCTGCACCCATCGGCTCTACAAAGTGAAGAGAGAGGGAGTGGAGAACGTGTTAAAGCTCGGACACACCAATAGCATTTCCCGGCCTGAGAGTACTTAGTATCTCTAAACAGAGTGCCAAAAGAGAGCAAACCAATTTGACATTAGAAAAGCATGAAAATGTTGTCAGTCAGACTAAACACAGTGAGCCGAACGATCAGCAGACAAGCGACAGATCAACATTCAGTGTGTGTGTGTCATCCTTTAGAATGTCTTGGAAGCACAGACTCCGAGATCCTTCTGATTTGATAGGTCACTCACTCGTGTCGTCATTGATGGGCGTGTAGAGAACCTCGTAGGCGGTGATGACACCATTGGTCTCGGCAGGCTCCGCCCAGCTGACCTGAGTGACAGTTGGACTGATGACGTTGAACGCCAGACGACCGGGCTCACTGGGGACTGGAGGAGAGGGGAGGAAAGAAAGTAGACAGGAAGTTAATCACTCGGTACGAAGGAAGAAAACTACCTACACATTGTTTGAGCTTCCATGCTGTGTCAGACCCAACAAACATTCAACTGAGAAACAAAAACGGTCCACAATCCTAGAATTGTAGTGTTTCAAAGAAAATATATGCAGTCCATCTTCGACAGGAACAGGATGTGACCTCACTCACCATCCTCCAGGGTCTTACAGGGCACCATGTCGCTGTAGTTTCCATCTCCCAGGGCGTTGTAGCCACACACCTTCGTCTCGTAGTCACAATAGGGGTACAGGTTGGCCAGGTCAGCATGGTTTGTCTTTACATTCATCGCAGGGGGAGCGTCAGCCTCAGGATCCCCATAGATCCAATACTTCACCTGGTGGCCAGGGAGAACGAACCATCATAAAGGGATCACATCTAAAGGGACTATATCTACTCCGGATATATTTTGTACGCTTTATTTTCAAAGTAATATTTAAAACAGCAGTTCAAAGTTGAGTGAAAGCGAAGGAAAATAATCCCTCATTTTCCACCAGTAAAAGTTGCCAGGTGTGTAAACTATTGAGTTCCTCTGATGACTGATGCTCCTTACGGAGTAAAGGGTTTAAGTCAAGGTAAGTCCTGTACAGTGGCGGCTGGCGGAAGGAGCTATGGGAGGACGGACTCATTGTAATGGCTGGAACAGAATGAATGGAACTGTATCAAACACATCAAATATACATAAATCACGTTAGACTCCGTTCCATTTATTCCATTCCAGACATTACAATGAGCCCGTTCTCCTATAGCTCCTCCCAACAGCCTGTATGACAGTTCCTCTCCGTACCTTATAGTTCAGAGGGTGGAATCCTGGGGGGGGTTCCTTACCTTGTAGTCCAGGAGGTTGGATCCTGAGGGGGGTTCCTTACCTTGTAGTCCAGGGGGTTGGATCCTGAGGGGGGTTCCTTACCTTGTAGCCCAGGGATTTTCCTAAGGGGTCCCAGTTAAGGCGGATGCTCCGGGGGCCGGTGGCTTTGGCCTTCACGTTGGTGGGAGAGTTGAGACGACCACCAGGAGACGTGGCTGTCTGGTTGATGAAGCCCGCACTCTTCTCCATCTGGGCATTTTCTGGAGGTCCTGAGGGGATGAGAGGAGGGGGAGGAGAGGGGGAGAAGGGAATAGAGAGGGGGAGGAGTGGGGGAGAGGATGGGGGGAAGAGAGAGAGGGAGGGGGGGGCGGGAGGGAGGGAAGGGGGGTGTCAAAAAGGGTTGGGCAACTTATTTTAGTGATGCACACTTCTTGCATCAGATTCCTTACAGATACCCAATGTGTGTGTGTGTGTGTGTGTGTGTGTGTTTCAGTATCTGCTTCTCTGTGTAATACCTCCATCAGTAATAGTGACCATCGTTGTCTTCCTCTCTCCGACCACAGCTTTCGTACTGGGGTCAAACAGTTCCAGTTGGAAGGACTCTGGTTTCACCGGGCCAGGGTGAGAGCGTGGATCGATCACGATGTTCTTCTCGGTTTCCCCGGGACCAAACTTTAGGGGGCCGGACAGCTCGAAGCGTTTGGCGTTGCGGGTCCTCCAGTGGACGGTGGCGGGCCCCTCCTTATTGCGGGTGCGGACCACGGGGACGGAGTAGGTTGGGTCGGCGGTGGAGAAGTTCTGAGTGCTCTTCATGAACATCACCACACTGGGCTCTGAGGGAAGCAAGGGGTGAGGAAGTTTGGTACGGCCATGTTAGAGAGGAGGAAGTTACGGCTGGCTTTCCAACCACACATTGGCCAAGCTCTCAAAACCCATGGTAACAATGTCTGGGACATGTTGTGCAATTGTGTCCTGATGGAACAGAAACATTGCTACATTAAAACTCTGGGATAATCTAAACAGTATAGTTTATTTTTTAATGTTATGTGATACACCCTGGACCCTGTCCTCTCACCTGGTTGGTCAGTGATGGTGACAGTAGTATAACCTCTCACCTGGTTGGTCAGTGATGGTGACAGTAGTATATAACCTCACCTGGTTGGTCAGTGATGGTGACAGTAGTATAACCTCTCACCTGGTTGGTCAGTGATGGTGACAGTAGTATATAACCTCACCTGGTTGGTCAGTGATGGTGACAGTAGTATATAACCTCTCACCTGGTTTGTCAGTGATGGTGACGGTGGTTCTGGGGTAGCGTCCCAGCTTGGCTCCCTGTCTTGGGTTACTGAGGTCCATGACAAATTGTTTGACCTGTGTGTCCTTCAGCAGACCGTCTCCCTCTCCCATCTCCAACAAACGAACAGGGACAGTCTGCTGGGTCTCCCCTGGCCCGTAGGACAGTTCCCCATCCACTGTCACATAGTCCTGGCGAGAGACGGAAGAGTAGTTATGAGAATGGAAAAAGATAGTAGCTTAGACGAATGAAGAGTGTGATATCTCTGTCTCATGGTATATGTGTGTTACCTTCTTGTCCTTGGCGGTGAGGTCTCGGGTGCGGTAGCTGACCTGTGTGTGTCCGTCCTCTATGATCTCTCTAGTAATGGGGATGTTAGCCACTTTGTCCTGTCGGCTGTAGGTGTACGAAGGCTGGAGGAACGACATAACACTCTTGGCTGAAGAGGAGAGAGAGACACAGTTTTTAGCTAACTAAGGTGAAGAACACAGAATAAACCAAAAGAATAAACACATTCACTGGAAATCAACGGTCTATAATGCAGTATGTTTTTGAAGCACCGTGTATGTGCGTGTAAGATTAGAGGTCAGGGGTCAGATAAGATATCTCTGATTGGCTCTCACCGTGTTCTTTGATGATAGTGATGCTGACGAAGCGTTTCCCTATCTCAGCGATGCCCAGAGGAACGTCCACCGCCTCCACCTGCAGCTGCTTCTTATCATCATCTTCCTCCTTGACGAAGAGCGGCACGTGCACATCCACCGTCTCCACCCCCTCTTGGAACTCCACGGCACCAGCCGCCTCTGTAGAGAGCCAGACAGAGAGAGGGAGTGAGTTAGGAACTCCCAGACACACACACACACACACACACACACACACACACACACACACACACACACACACACACACACACACACACACACACACACACACACACACACACACACACACACACACACACACACACAGACACACACACACACAGACACACACACACACACAGACACACACACACACAGACACACACACACCTCTGTCTGTGGCCACTGTGTAGTAGCCCGGCACCACTTTGAGATCCTGGAAGTTTCCAGACTGGACGTTTTTCTCAGTCAGTTTGACGATGTTGGGGTAGCTGGAGCGAGGAGCGGACAGAACGGTGTCTACGATGGCGTGGTCAGCTCTTTTACCAGCATTTCTCTGTAATCTGAAACACAAAGACAATATCAGTAATGATGATATGAGAAAACATGATTTAGACAACATTCAGAAGTAATGGCTTTATTGTAATAAATTCAGGAAGGATTAAAGGTTGAAATTAGTGTCTCACCTAAATGTGGTGTTCTGAACTCTCTGGGTGCCAGGAACCTGCTTGTACACTTCATTCAGCTGAACAGAGAACACACACAACCCACTGTCACAAGGATGAGCATAGAGTAATGTATACATACACAGCTTGCTCACACACACATTCACTCACACACTCACACACACACTCACGTTGTCATCAACCTCCCTGCGTAGCAACTCAGTGTCTCTGGCGTCGGAGCGAGACAGACTGTCTGTGAACAACCTGTTCAGACGCAGAGACAGAGGGAACTGGACTATAGATGGAGGACAAAGAGGAGGAGAAGAGGAGGTGGGGAGGAGAAGAGGAGGTGGGGAGGAGGGGAGGATAAGAGGAGGTGGGGAGAAGGAGGAGAAGTGGAGGAGGAGAGGAGGTGGGGAGGAGGAGAGGGAGAGGAGAAGAGGAGGTGGGGAGGATAAGAGGAGGTGGGGAGGAGGGGAGGATAAGAGGAGGTGGGGAGGAGGAGGGAGAGGAGGAGAGGAATACAAGAGGAGGAGGGGGAGGAGAAGGAGAGGAAGACAAGAAGAGGAGGGGAGGAGAGGAGGAAGAGAAGAGGGGGAGAAGAGGAGGTGGTTTATGGTTCGGTTTTCATAACAATGTAAACCAGGAAGTTCTAGTGATAACTCCATCCAATAGGAGAGCTGGAATTTGAAACATTTTACACTCACTGGTCTCTTTGGGGTTGGGCTGAACCTGCGCAAGCGGATGATTGGGCGATCGGTGGACATTGTCAGTGATCTTCCAGCGAACCACGTCGGTGCTCTTGGGTGGGCCGGTCCTCACTAGGGGCGTGTCTAAGTGGTCAGAGGTGAGCATGGACTGGCGGAGCATGTACTGATTTTCCTTAAAGCCGACCGTTCGACCTGAAGACACAAGGACACACATAGGAGAACACAATGTAACACGGCCTGGAAACATGGCACAGAAACTGTAACAGGCACTGAAGGATATTTCACTCACCTCTTCCACAGCATGGCAGCAAAGCAAGACAGGACTGAAAGAGAATGAGAGAGGCAAATAGAGAGATAATTTCCTTCATAGTATGGCAAAGGCCATGGTTGGTTGTTTTAAAGGTCATGTTATGGTTGTGTCTGGACATTACCTTGCAGCAGGCGCAGTACTTCCAACAGCAGAGCGACAGTAGACCCAGCAGTAGCATGAGGAACATGATGAGAGGGATCAGCCACAGGAAGCCAGCAGGGGGACAGTCTAAGGGGACGGACCACAACAACATCACAACCAGGATGCAGGTCACCACGCGGTGAGCTCGTCCGTAACAGAGCAGGCAACCCCCATAATGGCATTGACGTCACATAAACCAAGGCAGAAAGATCTGAACGTTGTCTCACCTTTCTTCTTGAGCACCTGGACCTCCAGGTCCTTAACAGTCTGGTCCTCAGGATAGTCCACGGTGTAGTGGTACGTACAGTCGTCATCCTCGTCGCGGAAACTACACGCCTCAATCACCTCTTTATTTTCCTTGAGCTCTTCCACCATGACCACTTTGAACTGGCACTGGTCGCACTTGTCGCTGTCCTTCTTCTCTCCGGTCTTCCAGGCCTGACACTGGACACAGCTCCTCTTGTCCTCACACATCCCCAGCTGGGCCTGGAAGTTAGCCTCGCAGGTGGGGGTCAAGGCCAGGCCAGAGTCCTGGCACTCACAGCGACCACACTTACACACACCCCGCCCGTTACAGACGCCCTGAGAGAGGTGGGGTTGGGGATAGTGGTTAGATCAGTCATGACCAACAATATTGTAGAAATCTGGAATGAGAGAGAGAGAGAGAGAGCGAGAGACGGAGAGAGAGGGAGAGAGAGAACGTGAGCGAGCGAGAGAGAGAGAGCGAGAGAGAGAGAGAGAGAATGGGAGAGAGGGAATGAGAGAGGGGGAGAGAGGGAATGAGAGAGGGGGAGAGAGAGAGAGAGAGAGAGAGAGAGGGAATGAGAGAGGGAGAGAGAGAGGGAATGAGAGAGAGGGAATGAGAGAGGGGGAATGAGAGAGGGAGAGAGAGGGAGAGAGAAAAAGAAAGAAAGGAAGAGACACAGAGAAACAGAGGGAGAGAGATTATGTAGTGCTCACCCCATTTGTGTCCAGACAGGTCTGGTTGCTCATGGGACACTCACAGGCCGGTCCCTCCCAGCCCTCTGCACATGCACACTGGCCCATGAAGCAGCGACCACGGTCTAAAATGGAGAGAAAGACAGAGAAAAGGTTAGAATCTACTTCAAGTGCTTGACACTTTCACATACACTCACATAGAAGTTTAGGGACCACAAAGGGTATTGATGACACAGTTGTCCACTCCTTACGACAGCCGCAATGTTGTCTTCTGAGAGACAGCGTTATTCCAAAGCGATGTGACGAGCTTGCTTTCTGAGATGATGATGACGGCCCCACACTCACCGTTGCAGAGGAAACCTCCGTATCGTTGACACTGGGACTTGTCAAACTGACAGAGGGACCCCTCGTACTGGTCCGTGTTGTAACAAACACACGCTCCACACAGGCAATCTCCTCGGCCAGAACACGGCTCCTCCACGCCAGGACCCCGACAGGAAGTGCCCGGATCCGTCGACGCGCTGGCAGAGCAGTTACAGAACGGACCCAGCCTGGGGAGAAAGATTTATACTAATGTTCTGTCTCTACCATAGTAGTTGATGTATATTTCTCCTCATCTCTCTACCATAGTAGTTGATGTATATATCTCCTCATCTCTCTACCATACCAGTTGATGTATATATCTCTACCATAGTAGTTGATGTATATATCTCCTCATCTCTCTACCATACCAGTTGATGTATATATCTCCTCATCTCTCTACCATACCAGTTGATGTATATATCTCTACCATAGTAGTTGATGTATATATCTCTACCATACCAGTTGATGTATATATCTCTCTACCATACCAGTTGATGTATATATCTCCTCATCTCTCTACCATACCAGTTGATGTATATCTCTCTACCATAGTAGTTGATGTATATATCTCTACCATACCAGTTGATGTATATATCTCCTCATCTCTCTACCATACCAGTTGATGTATATATCTCCTCATCTCTCTACCATACCAGTTGATGTATATATCTCTCTACCATACCAGTTGATGTATATATCTCTCTACCATACCAGTTGATGTATATCTCTCTACCATACCAGTTGATGTATATATCTCCTCATCTCTCTACCATACCAGTTGATGTATATCTCTCTACCATACCAGTTGATGTATATATCTCTACCATACCAGTTGATGTATATATCTCCTCATCTCTCTACCATACCAGTTGATGTATATCTCTCTACCATACTAGTTGATGTATATATCTCTTCATCTCTCTACCATAGTAGTTGATGTATATATCTCCTCATCTCTCTACCATACCAGTTGATGTATATATCTCTTCATCTCTCTACCATACCAGTTGATGTATATATCTCTACCATACCAGTTGATGTATATATCTCCTCATCTCTCTACCATACCAGTTGATGTATATATCTCTCTACCATACCAGTTGATGTATATATCTCTACCATACCAGTTGATGTATATATCTCTACCATACCAGTTGATGTATATATCTCCTCATCTCTCTACCATACCAGTTGATGTATATATCTCTACCATAGTAGTTGATGTATATATCTCCTCATCTCTCTACCATACCAGTTGATGTATATATCTCTCTACCATACCAGTTGATGTATATATCTCTCTACCATACTAGTTGATGTATATATCTCTTCATCTCTCTACCATAGTAGTTGATGTATATATCTCCTCATCTCTCTACCATACCAGTTGATGTATATATCTCCTCATCTCTCTACCATACCAGTTGATGTATATATCTCTACCATACCAGTTGATGTATATATCTCTCTACCATACTAGTTGATGTATATATCTCTTCATCTCTCTACCATAGTAGTTGATGTATATATCTCTTCATCTCTCTACCATAGTAGTTGATGTATATATCTCTCTACCATACTAGTTGATGTATATATCTCCTCATCTCTCTACCATACCAGTTGATGTATATATCTCCTCATCTCTCTACCATACCAGTTGATGTATATATCTCCTCATCTCTCTACCATACCAGTTGATGTATATATCTCCTCGTCTCTCTACCATACTAGTTGATGTATATATCTCTCTACCATACCAGTTGATGTATATATCTCCTCATCTCTCTACCATACCAGTTGATGTATATATCTCTACCATACCAGTTGATGTATATATCTCCTCATCTCTCTACCATACCAGTTGATGTATATATCTCTACCATACCAGTTGATGTATATATCTCTACCATACCAGTTGATGTATATATCTCTCTATCATAGTAGTTGATGTATATATCTCCTCATATATCTACCATACCAGTTGATGTATATATCTCCTCATCTCTCTACCATACCAGTTGATGTATATATATCTCTCTACCATACCAGTTGATGTATACATATCTCTCTACCATACCAGTTGATGTATATATATCTCTCTACCATACCAGTTGATGTATACATATCTCTCTACCATACCAGTTGATGTATATATCTCCTCATCTCTCTACCATACCAGTTGATGTATATATCTCCTCATCTCTCTACCATACCAGTTGATGTATATATATCTCTCTACCATACCAGTTGATGTATATATATCTCTCTACCATACCAGTTGATGTATATATCTCCTCATCTCTCTACCATAGTAGTTGATGTATATATCTCTACCATACCAGTTGATGTATATCTCTCCTTGTCTCTCTACCATACCAGTTGATGTATATATCTCCTCATCTCTCTACCATAGTAGTTGATGTATATATCTCTACCATACCAGTTGATGTATATCTCTCCTTGTCTCTCTACCATACCAGTTGATGTATATATCTCTACCATACCAGTTGATGTATATATCTCCTCATCTCTCTACCATACCAGTTGATGTATATATATCTCTCTACCATACCAGTTGATGTATATATCTCCTCATCTCTCTACCATACCAGTTGATGTATATATCTCCTTGTCTCTCTACCATACCAGTTGATGTATATATCTCTACCATACCAGTTGATGTATATCTCTCTACCATACCAGTTGATGTATATATCTCTCTACCATACCAGTTGATGTATATATCTCCTCATCTCTCTACCATACCAGTTGATGTATATATCTCCTCATCTCTCTACCATACTAGTTGATGTATATATCTCCTCATCTCTCTACCATAGCAGTTGATGTATATATCTCCTCATCTCTCTACCATAGCAGTTGATGTATATATCTCCTCATCTCTCTACCATACCAGTTGATCTGTGCATCACTCGGTGGTGGGAGAGGCGAGTTTCCCTGCTTCCCTATAAATCCAATCCATGACTGTTATTTTCTAATGTGAAAGTAGCTTCGGTTGTGTTTGTCTCACCAGCCGTCGTTGCACTTGCACTTCCCACAGACCAGGTCTCCGTGGCCTGTACACCTCACTGCGTTTCGAAATGGATTCTGAGGGAAGCAGAGATGGAAAGACCGAGTTAGATTCCAAAAACACGTTTGAGCGTTTATGTGTGTGTGTGTGTGTGTGTGTGTGTGTGTGTGTGTGTGTGTGTGTGTGTGTGTGTGTGTGTGTGTGTGTGTGTGTGTGTGTGTGTGTGTGTGTGTGTGTGTGTGTGTGTGTGTGTGTGTGTGTGTGTGTGTGTATCTTCATACCTTCTCACAGTCGCAGGTTTTACAGAGCACTTCGGCGTTGATGTTCAGAGCTGTGCTGAAGGTTGTCGGTTTGACTCTCATCTTCCCCTTTTTGTCACCCTGCTCCAGACTGCACACATGTTGCTCCCCAACCATCTCACTGGCTTTGACACGCACCTTAAACTTCCCCTAGAAAACACAGAATGGGTTAATGGGTGTGCGTGTGTGTGAGTTGAGTGATTTAGTGAGTGATTTAGTGAGTGAGTTGAGTGATTTAGTGAGTGATTTAGTGAGTGATTTTAGTGAGTGATTTAGTGAGTGATTTAGTGAGTGAGTGAGTGATTTAGTGAGTGAGTGAGTGAGTGATTTAGTGAGTGAGTGAGTGATTTAGTGAGTGATTTAGTGAGTGAGTTGAGTGATTTAGTGAGTGATTTGAGTGAGTGATTTGAGTGAGTGATTTAGTGAGTGATTTAGTGAGTGATTTAGTGAGTGAGTGAGTGAGTGATTTAGTGAGTGATTTAGTGAGTGAGTGAGTGATTTAGTGAGTGATTTAGTGAGTGAGTTGAGTGATTTAGTGAGTGATTTGAGTGTTTGATTTAGTGATTGATTTAGTGATTGATTTAGTGAGTGATTTAGTGAGTGATTTAGTGAGTGATTTAGTGAGTGATTTAGTGAGTGATTTAGTGAGTGAGTTGAGTGATTTAGTGATTGATTTAGTGAGTGATTTGAGTGAGTGATTTGAGTGATTGATTTAGTGAGTGATTTAGTGATTTAGTGAGTGATTTAGTGAGTGATTTAGTGAGTGATTTAGTGAGTGATTTGAGTGAGTGATTTTGAGTGATTTAGTGAGTGATTGATTTAGTGAGTGATTTAGTGAGTGATTTAGTGAGTGATTTGAGTGAGTGATTTAGTGAGTGATTTAGTGAGTGATTTAGTGAGTGATTTAGTGAGTGATTTAGTGAGTGATTTAGTGAGTGAGTGATTTAGTGAGTGATTTGAGTGAGTGATTTGAGTGAGTGATTTAGTGAGTGATTTAGTGAGTGATTTTAGTGAGTGAGTGAGTGATTTAGTGAGTGATTTGAGTGAGTGATTTGAGTGAGTGATTTAGTGAGTGATTTAGTGAGTGATTTAGTGAGTGATTTAGTGAGTGAGACATGTTAGTGTTTCTTACTATTTGCCCAGGCTTGACTTTGAAGGTTCCGGCTTGTGCAACATTGCCACTGTAAGACAGGACCTGAGCTTCTATAGCTTTAGGTCTGTCCTCCGCACGGATGCTGATCTTAGAACGGATATTCTGAGAAGACGGACAGTAGTATTAGGACATCTGGCTTTCCCAATAGCCCTTAGAGGGGATACATCAAGGGGAATCAAATCTAATTCATGTGTCCATCGCGCAAACACTTGTTAACTTTAAACAGGCCCATTCTTACCTCGAAAGCTTTCTCCAGGATATTGAGGATGTTAGCGGAGTCTTCCTGTAGCAAGCCCAGCTCAGCGATGGGGAAATACTCATGAAGCTTCTATACAGGAGAACCCACAAAACATGAAGGGGTTATCAGGGTAGCCTAGTGGTTAGAGTGTTGGACTAGTAACCGGAAGGTTGCGAGTTCAAACCCCCGAGCTGACAAGGTACAAATCTGTCGTTCTGCCCCTGAACAGGCAGTTAACCCACTGTTCCTAGGCCGTCATTGAAAATAAGAATTTATTCTTAACTGACTTGCCTGGTTAAATAAAGGTAAAATAAATAAAAATATGCAATGCTACAGATGAGTTAAGTGCTCACAGAAACAGACAGTCGCTCAACTCAGTGGAATAAGTATAATTTAGGAGGGAAAATGGGGATGATGATGTGTTTGTAGGGTTAGAGTAAGGTGCAGGGTTCAGGTTAGTAAGGTGCAGGGTTCAGGTTAGTAAGGTGCAGGGTTCAGGTTAGTATGTTCAGGTTAGTAAGGTGCAGGGTTCAGGTTAGTATGGTGCAGGGTTCAGGTTAGTATGTTCAGGTTAGTAAGGTGCAGGGTTCAGGTTAGTAGGGTTCAGGTTAGTATGGTGCAGGGTTCAGGTTAGTAAGGTGCAGGGTTCAGGTTAGTAAGGTGCAGGGTTCAGGTTAGTAAGATGCAGGGTTCAGGTTAGTATGGTGCAGGGTTCAGGTTAGTATGGTGCAGGGTTCAGGTTAGTATGGTGCAGGGTTCAGGTTAGTATAGTGCAGGGTTCAGGTTAGTATGGTGCAGGGTTCAGGTTAGTAAGGTGCAGGGTTCAGGTTAGTAAGGTGCAGGGTTCAGGTTAGTAAGGTGCAGGGTTCAGGTTAGTATGGTGCAGGGTTCAGGTTAGTATGGTGCAGGGTTCAGGTTAGTATGGTGCAGGGTTCAGGTTAGTATAGTGCAGGGTTCAGGTTAGTAAGATGCAGGTTTCAGGTTAGTATGGTGCAGGGTTCAGGTTAGTAAGGTGCAGGGTTCAGGTTAGTAAGGTGCAGGGTTCAGGTTAGTAAGATGCAGGTTTCAGGTTAGTATGGTGCAGGGTTCAGGTTAGTAAGGTGCAGGGTTCAGGTTAGTATGGTGCAGGGTTCAGGTTAGTATAGTGCAGGGTTCAGGTTAGTAAGGTGCAGGGTTCAGGTTAGTAAGGTGCAGGGTTCAGGTTAGTATAGTGCAGGGTTCAGGTTAGTATAGTGCAGGGTTCAGGTTAGTATGGTGCAGGGTTCAGGTTAGTAAGGTGCAGGGTTCAGGTTAGTATAGTGCAGGGTTCAGGTTAGTAAGGTGCAGGGTTCAGGTTAGTATAGTGCAGGGTTCAGGTTAGTATGGTGCAGGGTTCAGGTTAGTATGGTGCAGGGTTCAGGTTAGTATGGTGCAGGGTTCAGGTTAGTATAGTGCAGGGTTCAGGTTAGTAAGGTGCAGGGTTCAGGTTAGTAAGGTGCAGGGTTCAGGTTAGTATAGTGCAGGGTTCAGGTTAGTAAGGTGCAGGGTTCAGGTTAGTAAGGTGCAGGGTTCAGGTTAGTATAGTGCAGGGTTCAGGTTAGTATGGTGCAGGGTTCAGGTTAGTATAGTGCAGGGTTCAGGTTAGTAAGGTGCAGGGTTCAGGTTAGTAAGGTGCAGGGTTCAGGTTAGTAAGATGCAGGGTTCAGGTTAGTATGGTTCAGGGTTCAGGTTAGTATAGTGCAGGGTTCAGGTTAGTAAGGTGCAGGGTTCAGGTTAGTAAGGTGCAGGGTTCAGGTTAGTAAGGTGCAGGGTTCAGGTTAGTATAGTGCAGGGTTCAGGTTAGTAAGGTGCAGGGTTCAGGTTAGTATAGTGCAGGGTTCAGGTTAGTATAGTGCAGGGTTCAGGTTAGTAAGGTGCAGGGTTCAGGTTAGTATAGTGCAGGGTTCAGGTTAGTATGGTGCAGGGTTCAGGTTAGTATGGTGCAGGGTTCAGGTTAGTATAGTGCAGGGTTCAGGTTAGTAAGGTGCAGGGTTCAGGTTAGTAAGGTGCAGGGTTCAGGTTAGTATAGTGCAGGGTTCAGGTTAGTAAGGTGCAGGGTTCAGGTTAGTAAGGTGCAGGGTTCAGGTTAGTATAGTGCAGGGTTCAGGTTAGTATGGTGCAGGGTTCAGGTTAGTATAGTGCAGGGTTCAGGTTAGTAAGGTGCAGGGTTCAGGTTAGTAAGGTGCAGGGTTCAGGTTAGTAAGATGCAGGGTTCAGGTTAGTATGGTTCAGGGTTCAGGTTAGTATAGTGCAGGGTTCAGGTTAGTAAGGTGCAGGGTTCAGGTTAGTATGGTGAGTAGTAGCTCTTACCTCATAGTAGGTGAAGGAGTGGTTTGTGACGGCAAAGATGGGGATGATGTTGTGTTTGCCCAGCAGGCGGACCAGGGTGGGCACAGAAGGGTAGTCCTGCCTGGTGTCCTCTGTGTATTTCCCATCGGGGTCCAGGTGGCACTGCTCGTCATTGCGTGGCATGATGCCAGCCAGCACGTTGGCACCGTCACTCTCGTAGTGGAAGGCCGACTCGGTGGAGAAGACCAGAAGGTGGGTGGCATGGTCACGCCAGCCGATCTTTTCCTGGATGGGAGAGAGGGTAGGGGCAGTGAGGAGAGGGGGAAAGAGGGAGAGAGGATAGGGGGAGAGAGGGTAGGGGGAGTGAGGAGAGGGGGAGAGAGGGTAGGGGGAGTGAGGAGAGGGGGAAAGAGGGAGAGAGGATAGGGGGAGTGAGGAGAGGGGGAAAGGATAAGGGGGAGTGAGGAGAGGGGCAAAGAGGGAGAGAGGATAGGGGGAGTGAGGAGAGGGGGAAAGAGGGAGAGAGGATAGGGGGAGTGAGGAGAGGTGCAAAGAGGGAGAGAGGATAGGGGGAGTGAGGAGAGGGGGAAAGAGGGAGAGAGGATAGGGGGAGTGAGGAGAGGGGGAAAGAGGGAGAGAGGATAAGGGGGAGTGAGGAGAGGGGCAAAGAGGGAGAGAGGGTAGGGGGAGTGAGGAGAGGGGGAAAGAGGGAGAGAGGATAAGGGGGAGTGAGGAGAGGGGCAAAGAGGGAGAGAGGATAGGGGGAGTGAGGAGAGGGGGAAAGAGGGAGAGAGGATAGGGGGAGTGAGGAGAGGTGCAAAGAGGGAGAGAGGATAGGGGGAGTGAGGAGAGGGGGAAAGAGGGGAGAGAGGATAGTGGGAGAGAGAAAGAGAGGGTAGGGTGAGAGAGAGAGAGAGAGAGAGAGAGAGAGAGAGAGAGAGAGAGAGAGAGAGAGAGAGAGAGAGAGAGAGAGAGAGAGAGGTGGAGGAGAAGAAAGGAGGTAAAGGAGAGAGTTGTATTTAATTATGTAGAGCCTTCTGAAGAAATTCACACAGTGGTGCATCACAGTTAACTTTACAAGCTTCAAATAATCAAACATCCCAAATGGTACACCAAAGATGGTTGCTTGTCCTTTCTAGTAAATCTAACTCTATAGTCCTACCCCGCAGACTGTAGCCTGCAGTATGGCGTCGAAGCCCCCCTCTGGAGCATCCAGGTTGCCTGAGATCCTCTCCTTCTGCAGCTTCTGGGTGAAGGACTGCAGGTCAGGGGTCAGAGTGATCACATTTCGGAATGAGAAGGGAGGGTCGCTGTTGGGCCACGGCTGGGCCAGTCTGGAGAGGAAGAGGAGGGAAGGGGGGGGGGGGTGGGTTGGGAGAGGAAGAGGAGGAGAGGGGAAGGGGTAGAGGAAGAGGAGGAGAGGGGAAGGAGTAGAGGAAGAGAAGGAGAGGGGAATGGGGAGAGGAAGAAGAGGAGAGGGGAAGGGGTAGAGGAAGAGGAGGAGAGGGGAAGGGGTAGAGGAAGAGGAAGAGGAGGAGAGGGGAATGGGGAGAGGAAGAGGAAGGGGGAGAGGAAGAGGAGAGAGGAAGAGGAGGAGAGGAAGAGGAGAGGAAGAGGAGGAGGAGAGGAAGAGGAGAGGGGAAGGGTAGATGAAGAGGAGGAGAGGGGAAGGGGTAGAGGAAGAGGAGGAGAGGGGAAGGGGTAGAGGAAGAGGAGGAGAGGGGAAGGGGTAGAGGAAGAGGAGGAGAGGGGAAGGGGTAGAGGAAGAGAGAATGAGGGACCATGAGTATGAATAGTGTATAAATGCCGACCTTTTCATACGGCTGTGATGTTTACCTTTGGGTCTGTGTGTGTATATCTGTGTCTGTATGGAGAGGATTCTAATAGTTCTTACTTGATCGGTCTCATGTCTGTCTGGGGTTCCACCACCTTGTCCACAAATTTGCCGAAACCGATGGTGTAATCATCAGACAGCTTCCCCACCAAGTCAGCTATACAGGGAACAGAACACATCACCAAACCACACTATCCCAGTACTACACTGAAGTCAATGGTTTTACAATTCCACTCATCGTTCCCCCTCTCTAACTTACCCAGCTCAGCACCCATCCTTTTGAGATTGTCCAGATCATCCTTCATGGAGTTGGAGAAGTCCATGAGAATGTAGAGGTCCAGAGGTCCTTTCGCTGGTTCAAACACCTCCATCTCGATCTCCCTCTCCTCCCCCGGCAGCAGAGTCATGGACATATCCTGGGGGGCCACCTGAGAGCGCTTCATCAACATGTCAATCTTCTGGTTCTAGAGAGGGATTGAGGGATGGAGGGAGAGAGATGGAGGGATGGAGGGAGAGAGATGGAGGGATGTAGGGAGAGAGAGATGGAGGGATGTAGGGAGAGAGAGATGGAGGGATGGAGGGAGAGAGAGATGGAGGGAGAGAGAGATGGAGGGAGAGAGAGATGGAGGGAGAGAGAGATGGAGGGAGAGAGAGGGATGGAGGGAGAGAGAGAGGGATGGAGGGAGAGAGAGAGGGATGGAGGGAGAGAGAGGGATGGAGGGAGAGAGAGAGAGGGATGGAGGGAGAGAGATGAAGGGATGGAGGGAGAGAGATGAAGGGATGGAGGGAGAGAGATGAAGGGATGGAGGGAGAGAGATGGAGGGAGAGAGAGATAGAGGGATGGAGGGAGAGAGATGGAGGGAGAGAGAGATAGAGGGATGGAGGGAGAGAGAGATGGAGGGAGAGAGAGATGGAGGGATGGAGGGAGAGAGAGAGATGGAGGGAGAGAGAGAGATGGAGGGAGAGAGAGATGGAGGGAGAGAGAGAGAGATGGAGGGAGAGAGAGATGGAGGGAGAAAGAGAGAGGGATGGAGGGAGAGAGAGAGAGGGATGGAGGGAGAGAGAGAGAGAGAGGGATGGAGGGAGAGAGAGAGAGGGATGGAGGGAGAGAGAGAGAGAGAGGGATGGAGGGAGAGAGATGGAAGGATGGAGGGAGAGAGATGGAAGGATGGAGGGAGAGAGATGGAGGGAGAGAGAGATGGAGGGATGGAGGGAGAGAGATGGAGGGAGAGAGAGATGGAGGGATGGAGGGAGAGAGATGGAGGGAGAGAGAGATAGAGGGATGGAGGGAGAGGGATGGAGGGAGAGAGATGGCGGGAGAGAGAGATGGAGGGAGAGAGATGAAGGGATGGAGGGAGAGAGAGAGAGGGATGGAGGGAGAGAGATGAAGGGATGGAGGGAGAGAGAGGGATGGAGGGAGCGAGATGGAAGGATGGAGGGAGAGAGAGATGGAGGGATGGAGGGAGAGAGAGAGAGGGATGGAGGGAGAGAGAGATGGAGGGATGGAGGGAGAGAGAGAGAGAGATGGAGGGATGGAGGGAGAGAGAGAGATGGAGGGAGAGAGAGAGATGGAGGGAGAGAGAGAGATGGAGGGAGAGAGAGATGGAGGGATGGAGGGAGAGAGAGAGATGGAGGGATGAGAGAGATGGAGGGATGGAGAGAGAGATGGAGGGATGGAGGGAGAGATGGAGGGATGGAGGGATGGAGGAGAGAGAGATGGAGGGATGGAGGGAGAGAGAGATGGAGGGATGGAGGGAGAGAGAGAGATGGAGGGATGGAGGGAGAGAGAGATGGAGGGATGGAGGGAGAGAGAGATGGAGAGGGAGAGAGATGGAGGGATGGAGGGATGGAGGGAGAGAGAGGGATGGATGGATGGGGAGAGAGAGAGATGGAGGGATGGAGGGAGAGAGAGAGAGGGATGGATGGAGAGAGATGGAGGGAGAGAGAGAGAGGGATGGAGGGAGAGAGATGGAAGGATGGAGGGAGAGAGAGATGGAGGGAGAGAGATGGAGGGATGGAGGGAGAGAGATGGAGGGATGGAGGGAGGGAGAGAGATGGAAGGATGGAGAGAGAGAGATAAAGGGATGGAGGGAGAGAGATAAAGGGATGGAGAGAGAGAGATAAAGGGATGGAGAGAGAGAGAGAGAGATGGAGGGATGGAGAGAGAGAGAGATAAAGGGATGGAGGGAGAGAGAGATAAAGGGATGGAGAGAGAGAGATAAAGGGATGGAGAGAGAGAGATAAAGGGATGGAGAGAGAGAGAGAGAGATGGAGGGATGGAGAGAGAGAGAGATAAAGGGATGGAGGGTGAGAGAGAGATGGAGGGATGGAGAGAGAGAGAGATAAAGGGATGGAGGGAGAGAGATGGAGGGAGAGAGAGAAAGGGATGGAGGGAGAGAGAGATAAATGGATGGAGGGAGAGAGATGGAGAGAGAGAGAGATAAAGGGATGGAGGGAGAGAGAGATGGAGGGAGAGAGATGGAGGGAGAGAGAGATGGAGGGAGAGAGATGGAGGGAGAGAGATGGAGGGATGGAGAGAGAGAGATGTAAAGGGATGGAGGGAGAGAGAGATGGAGGGAGAGAGATGGAAGGATGGAGGGAGAGAGATGGAAGGAAGAGAGATGGAAGGATGGAGGGAGAGAGAGATGGAGGGAGAGAGAGATGGAGGGAGAGAGAGATAAAGGGATGGAGGGAGAGAGAGATGGAGGGATGGAGAGAGAGAGATAAAGGGATGAAAGGAGAGAGAGATAAAGGGATGAAAGGAGAGAGAGATAAAGGGATGGAGGGAGAGAGAGATGGAGGGAGAGAGATGGAGGGATGGAGAGAGAGATAAAAGGATGGATGGAGGGAGAGAGAGAGAGGGAGGGAGAGAGATGGAAGGATGGAGGGAAGAGTGAGTCATGTATATATCATGGCAACATGGTAAACTTTAGGACCGGTGCTCCAACCTCAGCAAAAAGCTTGTGACTGTAACAACAGGAGGGTTGAATGTACTGCAGACAAACGACGAGGATGATGATATTACAGTGGTAACCAGATGAGCAGACTAATGAATCCATGTCGTCAGGATTACTGTGATGATGACAGAACTTACTCTCTCCATTGACATACTGCCTTCGGCCGTCACTGCGCCATTACAGCCGTGGTCTATGATGTTCTCCAGAAGGTCACAGCGGGGACTATCAAAGATCTGTATGTTAACACAAACACACGGGTCACGTTTGTGTTTACCGCTAAATGTGTGTGTGTGTGTGTGTGTGTGGGGGGGCAACTTGAGTAATAGTTTCTTCTCACCTCGTCTGGGCAGTAGGCACAGCCCTTTCCAGACTGGATGCATGCTGAACAGGTGTTAGCCCTTGCAGCCAGACAGTGGTTTACTACAGGACAGAGAATCATCAGAAACATGAAGCTATTCATTTTCTGTTCTCTTCCTTTTAGTATTATAGAATTCCAGTTTGGATTCTAAAGATGACTCAGCCGCATGAACAAGTTAGTGTCTATTGACATATTAAAATATCCCAAGTCCACACTGTAATAATACAATGTAAAAATCACTTGATTCATTCAAATTATTCTCACCTTTTTCAGCGTAGCTACTGGCCGTGAGGACAGCAAGTACAACCCCCACCAAGAAATGTAACGTCCATCTCCCCATCTCCCCCCTGCAACACATACATACACAGGTCATGAGCTTTCAACCTTCACCACGGGATAGATGCACTCATGACCAGGTGAGGTCAGGTTACAGTTTCTCCTTGATAGATGGTCAGTCTTGTGTTTCCACTCCGTTGGAGAGGTCAGGTGATCCCCAATCTGTGCGCCTTAAGCAACTTCTACTGGGAGAGGTCAGAGTATCATCAAGTTGACTCAAAGTGTCTCATCAATCTCTTCGTATTTCAGCCTCCAGTATTGCCTCCTGTGCAGCGTTTATCAGCCTCCTGCATTGTAATTTCCCTCCCAAGTGACCTCAGCACCTGGGTATTCCTCTACAGAAATATTCCGGTGTTAGCCAAACCACCTGGCTCTGTTCTCTCTGTGGCCTCCTTCCCACAGACCTTACCCTGCTACAGAACACAGAGACACCGGATGGGTACAGCACTGAAGAGTGACGGTGAGAGACAGAGAGCTCCAAAAGCAGTGCGACAGTGACATTAGTTTCTGTATTCCAACACTTTGTATTTGAAAAAGACACCTGAAACCCCACCTCTTTAAGGAATACCTAGGATAGGATAAGTAATCCTTCTCACCCCCCCCTTTAAGATTTAGATGCACTATTGTAAAGTGACTGTTCTACTGGATGTCATAAGGTGAATGCACCAATTTGTAAGTCGCTCTGGATAAGAGCGTCTGCTAAATGACTTAAATGTAAATGTAAATGATATAATGACTATGAGGTTCAAATTAGAGACTGTCAGCTTTAATTTGAGAGTATTTTAATCCACATTGGGTTTCTGTTTAGAAAAAATCCCCCCCATTTTAGGGAACCAAAAGTAATGGAACACATTCACTTACAGTGGGGCAAAAAAGTATTTAGTCAGCCACCAATTGTGCTTTTTGACCTCTGTCGTTGCCAACAAAGGGTATATAACAAAGTATTGAGATGAACTTTGTTATTGACCAAATACTTATTTCCCACCATAATGTGCAAATAAATTCATTAAAAATCCTACAATGTGATTTTCTGGATTTTTTTCTCTCATTTTGTCTGTCATAGTTGAAGTGTACCTATGATGAAAATTACAGACCTCTCTCATCTTTTTAAGTGGGAGAACTTGCACAATTGGTGGCTGACTAAATACTTTTTTGCCCCACTGTATGTGTGTATTAAAGTCGTCCGAAGTTTAGTGTTTGGTCCCATATTCCTAGAACACAATGATGACATCAGAACTTGTGACTCTACAAAGTTGTTGGATTCAATTGCTGTTTGCTTTGGTTGTGTTTCAATATATGTTTCAATGGTAAATTGGGGTCACTTATTGTAAATAAGAATATAACATGTTTTTAAACACTTCTACATTCATGTGGATGTTCACAGGATTACGGATAGTCCTGTGAATTAATTGTAAATAATCAATTAGACGCACAAATATCATACCCCCAAGACATGCCAACCTCTCAATATTACAATAACAGGGGAAGTTAGTATTTATTATTTTTGGTTAGCATTTTCTTTTTCACTCATTATTCACGATTCATTCAGGATTATCCGTAACCATGGTAGCATTAATGTAGTGTTTAGAAACATACTATATTCCGATTAACGATAAATAGAGTCACAAACCAAACTTGATGTAATCATTACGTGGTATGAATAAGGGACCAAATACTAAACTTTTGACTACTTTAATACACACAAGTGAATTTCTCCCAATACTTTTGGTCCCTTAAATGGGGGGGGGGGGGGGGGCTATGTACAAAAAGTTCTGTAATTTCTAAACGGGTCACCCAATATGATCGGAAAGACCCTCAAATGAAAGCTGACAGTCTGCACTTTAACCCCTTAGTCATTGTATCATTTCAAATCCAAAGTGCTGGAATACAGAGCCAAAACAACTAAAAACGTGACACTGTCCCAATACTTTTGGAGCTCACTGTACTTTTGGGGGAATGTTCCTCCAGACATTAATGTAAATGTTGTGCTCAAAGAGCTGCAGTCTAATGCAGTAGTTATATATATATATATAAATCAGATTCATATTTCTCATATCATCCTGTAATTGTTTATTTTATTCATACATCTCTACATGAATACGTTATAATGAAGCTTTAGTGTTATAATGTAGCCTGTAGTGTTTAGCTTCAGTGTTCATAGATACTGTATGTGGGATTGTGTAAATTCTGCGTCTATACATATTGTCCGTATATTTGTTTATTTGTCTGTCTATATTCTGTTTCTGGCAGCACCATTTAACCAGGTTAAATTCCCATACGTGCAAATGCATTTGCCAAATAATTCTGGTGATTCTGAATCCACACTGATTTTTCTCCAGAGAATCTTACATTTTAAGTAAATACTGACCAGTGGAGGCTCCTCGGAGGAGGAAGGGGAGGACCATCCTCAGTGAAATTCGTAAAAAAAAAAAAAAATATTGCAACATTTAAAAAGTTATCATTTTTAGAGACAACTATACTAAATATATTCATGTCACACAATAATTGATTAAAACACTGTTTTGCAATGTATCTCTACAGTAGCCTCAGCAGCACTCTGTAGAGTAGCACCATGGTATAGCTGGAGGACAGATAGCTTCTGTTCTCCTCTGGGTACATTGACTTCAATACAAACCCTAAGAGGCTCATGGTTCTCACCCCCTTCCATAGACTTACACAGTAATTATGACAACTTCTGGAGGACGTCCTCAACCTATCAGAGCTCTTGAAGCATGAACTGACATGTTGTCCACCCAATCAAAGGATCAGAGAATGAATCTAGTACTGAAAGCATAAGCTACAACTAGCTAGCACTGCAGTGCATTAATGTGGTGAGTAGTTGACTCACAGAGAGAAAACCAATAGTTGAACAGTTTTGAAAATGAAAGAAAGCAAGAAAGATATGTCTATATTTTTTCACTTTTATTTACTTAGCATCGAATGCAGCTAGCTAGTTTAGCCTACTCAAACAAAGAGGGATGCTATGTTAGCTAGCTGGCTATGGCTATCCAACACTGGAACTCTTCCAAGTCAAGGTAAGCTTCTAGTCTGATTCATTTATTGCCACCAGGTCCTGCCGGTGTAACTGCTAAACTGCTTGCTGCTGACTGTATACTGTACTGCATGGTTTACTAACATGTTAGTTCTAGTAGCTATGCTGACGATGAAGTGACAACGATCTAGGCTGTGTGTTGCGGTTAGCGGTCATAATATGAAGGTTTGGCTTGGAAAGGTGTTTTTGCCTTGTCACAGACAGCTGATGTGTTATGCACTGAAGTCCAGAAGGGAAGGGAAAAGGTGAAAGGAGGAGAGTGCGTAGATAGATGCGAGAAGGAATTATATGTACAACAAGCTGTTTGTATGTGGCTGCTATGAAAGTTATCTGTGTTTACGTGTGATAAGGGGTGTATTCATTGCACCAATTCTGTTGAAAAAGATTTCTTAAAAGGGAAGCAAACGAATAGAAACTCTTGTTGGCAACTGTTTGACTAAAGATTAAACACTAGATCAGCTTGATGCAGCCAAGACTGTGCAAGGCGGTATGGAATATGTCACGGTCTGTCACCTTGATTACTCAAAATTCTCTTGATCTGGGCACCTACGTTGTAAACTTTCATTCATAGGCTAGGTTGTAGCAACCTCATGATGGGTATAGGGACAATTAGAGTAACATGTAGTAGCCTAAACCTATCACTGTTACATTGAACTGGGTGAATGGAATATGAATGACAGTCATCTAATACGCTGTGATAGAAATAAGGCCATGTTCATAAACAAATAATACAAATCATCCTCCCTCATCTTAAACGGCCCCAACCGCCACTGATGCTGACAGTTGGTGGCACAGGATATCCTAGTAATTGAGTCAGAGGAGGAAGACTGTTTTATGGAGAATTATTATTCTTTTTTTGTTGTATATATATATATTTTTTTTTAATGTATTTTGACCATTGGCTCACCCAGCAGGAATTTCACATCCCCAAAACAGAGCAGGGCAACAGAGCAGGGCAACAGAGCAGAGCAACAGAGCAGGGCAACAGAGCAGGACAACAGAGCAGGACAACAGAGCAGGACAACAGAGCAGGACAACAGAGCAGGACAACAGAGCAGGACAACAGAGCAGGACAACAGAGCAGGACAACAGAGCAGGGCAACAGAGCAGGGCAGCAGAGCAGGGCAGCAGAGCAGGGCAACAGTGCACGGCAACAGTGCACGGCAACAGTGCAGGGCAACAGTGCAGGGCAACAGAGCAGGGCAACAGAGCAGGGCAACAGAGCAGGACAACAGAGCAGGGCAACAGAGCAGGGCAACAGAGCAGGGCAACAGAGCAGGGCAACAGAGCAGGGCAACAGAGCAGGACAACAGAGCAGGACAACAGAGCAGGAAAAACACTTACTATAGTATAGTACAGGTGTGTTTACCTATCACATTAATCACTGACTAGGTTGAGCCAGTTAATTAAGAGAGAAAAACAGGACAAATGGTGTCTTCACTGTGAGAAGAAATATGAGACCTCTAAAGGTCGCATGTTAACTACTATAAAACACATCAAAGAAGAACATGTACAGTCAGAGTTCTCATGGAGAAAGTTCAAATCCTGAGAGTTTGGAAAAACAATGTTTTGTTTGAACTCACCGTTGGTCCAAATGACTAAATATCTGGATCGCAGAAAATTGCGACTAACAGCTTAATAGGATTCCAATAAACAACACTAGTGAAATACAGCCGTATAAAAAAATATAGATTCGTTAGAGAGACGTTGCTAGTTCAGTGGTCCCAGCTCAATAATCTGCCCGGTGACCAGGTGAACATTCCAACGGAGGGAGGGGACCTAGCCGTTATGACATCAATAGGGGTCCTCACGTCAGTGACAGGGGGCACAGATGGGGAAAGCTAGGTAAATCAACCCTCAACTATTCAGTCAGCCCCGTAGAAAAACAGCTACTTAATTACCACACCATCGATCCATCTAAGCACAGGCAGGTAAATAGGAACAGCTGCCTCAGAGTGGAGCGATGTCTGTGACCTTGTGTCTGTCTGTGGTTTCTGATTCTGCTGCAATCAGAATGAGAGTCCCTCGTGGTCTGGACTGTCCTAATGCACCTTGTCATTACCCTGTAAATCTAGTTGGCTGTGTCTATGTTACCAGAGCGGGAGGGGTAGGACTCTTAAATAGTAGTTGTTAACGTGCAAAGAGAAGCATGCTGTTTTGCAACAACTCTTACAAACTATGGTTTGATAGCAATAAAAAAACACGAAAGGATTTTGTATCAGTATAGGCTTTGAACCTCTATATGACTCTCTCTAAGAGCAGATGCATCTTCTGTTGTAAATCCATTTCATCTGTAGAATTGAATTCGCATAACTGTTTTAATCTGTGTCACATTTTGGTCTTCATCCTTAGCATGTCATTAAGAGGAGCTAGACAACTTACTTATTGACCCTTGACCTGAGTAGCTGACACAAATTCAAAACGATCTTATAAATGCACAGCTGTGTGCTCGCTGCCCCGTGCCTCTTGCTGACTTCTAATCTCAATAGGACTCACCTGAATAGAAAATGAATAGAATAAAACTACTTTTGTAAATTTTCAAGTAAATAACTATCGTCTTAACCTTTGCAGGCTGGAACAGAAGTGGTAGATCAGTGAAAACAATGGGAGAAATTAGTGAGTTTTTATAGCCTTGTTAAAGAGATTACTGATCAAACGAACCTCTTAAAGCTGCCTTGCTCAATCCAAGCCCCCAAAAAAGAAAAACAAAATAGAAAAGGGAATCACTAAATCCTTTTGTTTTCCTCTCCACTCGTCTGTAAGGTCAGTATCCACCGGTGTCTGGGGGGAAAAAAACCCTCCCTTCCAGCCTTGAAGTCCGAGTTCCACGTCTAAGAGAGTAATGACAGGGGAGAGAGACTCAACTTTCCCCCTCTTTTTCTTCCCTTCTTTCTTGTCCGCTCGTCTTCTATCCCCCTTGAACCTGGAGGCGAGGTGCGTGCCTGTGTGTACGCCTGACTGTCAGTCTTAATGACAGAGCGAGAGAGAGACGGGAAAGAGAACCAGCGAGTTTGTGTGTTTGCTGAGATTTGATCCCTCCTCTAATTTGCACCCACTCTCTCTCTCTCTCTCTCTCTCTCTCCAGTTTAGGTAAGTAGCTAACAGTAAGGGTAACTCCCTCACCCTCTCTCGTCCCCTGGTGTTTAATGCTCAAAGCTCCACACCTCTGAGTGTGTTAGGCCCCCTCCCGGCTACATTCCTCCCAGGCTGGGCTTACCTGTGTGGGCTTGAGCCTGGGAGTGTCAGAGAACAGAACACTGCCTGGAGGTTACGTGAAACAGTCACATGAACACAAAGACCTGGAGTTCTGTACTACAGTTTCACAACTCCAGTCCTCCAGTACCCCAACAGTGATTCCCAGCTCCAGTCCTCCAGTACCCCAACAGTGGTTCCCAGCTCCAGTCCTCCAGTACCTCAACAGTGGTTCCCAGCTCCAGTCCTCCAGTACCCCAACAGTGGTTCCCAGCTCCAGTCCTCCAGTACCCCAACAGTGATTCCCAGCTCCAGTCCTCCAGTACCCCAACAGTGATTCCCAGCTCCAGTCCTCCAGTACCCCAACAGTGGTTCCCAGCTCCAGTCCTCCAGTACCTCAACAGTGGTTCCCAGCTCCAGTCCTCCAGTAGTTCCCAGCTCCAGTCCTCCAGTACCCCAACAGTGGTTCCCAGCTCCAGTCCTCCAGTACCCCAACAGTGGTTCCCAGCTCCAGTCATCCAGTACCTCAACATTGGTTCCCAGCTCCAGTCCTCCAGTAGTTCCCAGCTCCAGTCCTCCAGTACCCCAACAGTGGTTCCCAGCTCCAGTCCTCCAGTACCTCAACAGTGGTTCCCAGCTCCAGTCCTCCAGTAGTTCCCAGCTCCAGTCCTCCAGTGCCCCAACAGTGCTTCCCAGCTCCAGTCCTCCAGTCCCCACATCAGCACATATTTTTGTTACAGCCCCAAACAAGAGCACCTGATTCAACTTGTCAGGTAATCATCAAGCCCTCAATGAGTTGAATCAGGTATGTTTGTCCAGGGCTACAACACACGTGTGTTCTGTTGAGAGGACTGGAGGACTGGAGTTATAACACTGTTGGGGGTACTAGAGGACTGGAGTTATAACACTGTTGGGGATACTAGAGGACTGGAGTTATAACACTTTTGGGGGTACTAGAGGACTGGAGTTATAACACTGTTGGGGTACTGGAGGACTGGAGTTATAACACTGTTGGGGTACTGGAGTTATAAACACTGTTGGGGTACTAGAGGACTGGAGTTATAACACTGTTGGGGGCACTCTCTGGGGTCAAACCTCTCTCTGGGGTCAAACCTCTCTCTGGGGTCAAACCTCTCTCTGGGGTCAAACCTCTCTCTGGGGTCAAACCTCTCTCTGGGGTCAAACCTCTCTCTGGGGTCAAACCTCTCTCTGGGGTCAAACCTCTCCTCTGGGGTCAAACCTCTCTCTGGGGTCAAACCTCTCTCTGGGGTTAACCCTCTCTCTGGGGTTAACACATTCTGACCAGGGTGTGCGTTTTACACCTGACAAGGGTTTGTGTGTATTAAAGAAGAGTTGCATGCAGTTTCCCACACTGTGGAATACAGTATATGTAAATATGACACTGTGGAATACTGTATATGTAAATATGACACTGTGGAATACTGTATATATAAATATGACACTGTGGAATACAGTATATGTAAATATGACACTGTGGAATACAGTATATGTAAATATGACACTGTGGAATACAGTATATGTAAATATGACACTGTGGAATACAGTATATATAAATATGACACTGTGGAATACTGTATATATAAATATGACACTGTGGAATACAGTATATATAAATATGACACTGTGGAATACAGTATATATAAATATGACACTGTGGAATACAGTATATGTAAATATGACACTGTGGAATACAGTATATGTAAATATGACACTGTGGAATACTGTATATATAAATATGACACTGTGGAATACTGTATATGTAAATATGACACTGTGGAATACTGTATATGTAAATATGACACTGTGGAATACAGTATATGTAAATATGACACTGTGGAATACAGTATATATAAATATGACACTGTGGAATACAGTATATATAAATATGACACTGTGGAATACAGTATATATAAATATGACACTGTGGAATACAGTATATATAAGTATGACACTGTGGAATACTGTATATGTAAATATGACACTGTGGAATACTGTATATATAAATATGACACTGTGGAATACAGTATATGTAAATATGACACTGTGGAATACTGTATATATAAGTATGACACTGTGGAATACAGTATATGTAAATATGACACTGTGGAATACAGTATATATAAGTATGACACTGATAAGAGCGTCTGCTAAATGACTTAAATGTAATGTAATGTAATGGAATACAGTATATGTAAATATGACACTGTGGAATACAGTATATGTAAATATGACACTGTGGAATACTGTATATGTAAATATGACACTGTGGAATACTGTATATGTAAATATGACACTGTGGAATACAGTATATGTAAATATGACACTGTGGAATACTGTATATATAAATATGACACTGTGGAATACAGTATATGTAAATATGACACTGTGGAATACTGTATATGTAAATATGACACTGTGGAATACTGTATATGTAAATATGACACTGTGGAATACTGTATATATAAGTATGACACTGTGGAATACTGTATATATAAATATGACACTGTGGAATACAGTATATGTAAATATGACACTGTGGAATACTGTATATATAAGTATGACACTGTGGAATACAGTATATGTAAATATGACACTGTGGAATACTGTATATGTAAATATGACACTGTGGAATACTGTATATGTAAATATGTCACTGTGGAATACTGTATATGTAAATATGACACTGTGGAATACTGTATATATAAATATGACACTGTGGAATACTGTATATGTAAATATGACACTGTGGAATACAGTATATATAAATATGACACTGTGGAATACAGTATATGTAAATATGACACTGTGGAATACTGTATATATAAATATGACACTGTGGAATACAGTATATGTAAATATGACCACAATATATTGTATTACCAACAGCTCTATTGAAAAGAGCTACATACATGAACTCTGCATCTGTTACTGTTCACCTTGGAGGGGATATGACCTCTGCCCCGACCAGACCAGCTGTTAAAGGTTACACAACTCCTGTGGCTAGACCTGCTCTTACTGGAGAAACCCACTGTCCAGTGTCCACACACAGCCCAGGAGACCCAGGTCAAGACTAAGGCAGTATATCTATGGGATCTTAAGACTCAGGAGACCGAGACTCTCTGGTCCACAGAGGACTGAACACACGTCAAACAGGCTTATTCAGCAACCAGAGAGAACAGGAGCTCAATAGTACCTCAAAACTCCTGTTCCTGCTCGTACTGTATCCAGACCTTTGACTGGCATACGATGACTCAGATGTGTTAAAATAGCCTTCTCCTCCCCAACTGACTGTTTGGAAAGGGCATAATTTAAACAGAACACAATCCTGCCGATATAAACCACATTTGGGACTGACAATGGTTTAGTTATCTCCAGAGGAATAGATATGTTGCAAAACACCCTCCCCCTCCCTCCCTTCCCTGGTTTTTGCCAATGTTGCCAATCCAAACATCACTTTGCCTTGCTTCTTGATTGAGGGAGAGGCAGGGAGTTCTAGGGTGTTGCTTGCGTCTAACTTTTGTTTTGCCGCAAAAGGTTCTACTGTCGACAACAGTATGAGAGGCGGGTGTACTTAACCTTGAACATTACCGGTAAAACATTCACACAAAAAGTATTTACTACAATCCAGTACACCGACTACTTTCAGGTGTTGTACGAACCATCTTGACATGAAGATTAGACCGACTATCACAATGCACCGGCACAGAAACGTAGCAGACCTACTAGAGGCCTGTTATATAGAAACAGAGGAGACCTACTAGAGGCCTGTTGTATAGAAACAGAGGAGACCTACTAGAGGCCTGTTCAGAAACAGAGGAGACCTACTAGAGGCCTGTTATATAGAAACAGAGGAGACCTACTAGAGGCCTGTTGTTCAGAAACAGAGGAGACCTACTAGAGGCCTGTTGTTCAGAAACAGAGGAGACCTACTAGAGGCCTGTTCAGAAACAGAGGAGACCTATAGAAACAGAGGAGACCTACTAGAGGCCTGTTGTTCAGAAACAGAGGAGACCTACTAGAGGCCTGTTGTTCAGAAACAGAGGAGACCTACTAGAGGCCTGTTGTATAGAAACAGAGGAGACCTACCAGAGGCCTGTTGTTCAGAAACAGAGGAGACCTACTAGAGGCCTGTTGTATAGAAACAGAGGAGACCTACTAGAGGCCTGTTGTTCAGAAACAGAGGAGACCTACTAGAGGCCTGTTATATAGAAACAGAGGAGACCTACTAGAGGCCTGTTGTTCAGAAACAGAGAGAGACCTGTTATATAGAAACAGAGGAGACCTACTAGAGGCCTGTTGTTCAGAGGAGACCAGCCTGTTATATAGAAACAGAGGAGACTAGAGGCCTGTTGTTCAGAAACAGAGGAGACCTACTAGAGGCCTGTTGTATAGAAACAGAGGAGACCTACTAGAGGCCTGTTGTATAGAGGCCTGTTGTTCAACAGAGGAGACCTACTAGAGGCCTGTTGTATAGAAACAGAGGAGACCTACTAGAGGCCTGTTGTATAGAAACAGAGGAGACCTACTAGAGGCCTGTTATATAGAAACAGAGGAGACCTACTAGAGGCCTGTTATATAGAAACAGAGGAGACCTACTAGAGGCCTGTTATATAGAAACAGAGGAGACCTACTAGAGGCCTGTTGTTCAGAAACAGAGGAGACCTACTAGAGGCCTGTTATATAGAAACAGAGGAGACCTACTAGAGGCCTGTTGTATAGAAACAGAGGAGACCTACTAGAGGCCTGTTATATAGAAACAGAGGAGACCTACTAGAGGCCTGTTGTTACTAGAGGCCTGTTGTTCAGAAACAGAGGAGACCTACTAGAGGCCTGTTATATAGAAACAGAGGAGACCTACTAGAGGCCTGTTATATAGAAACAGAGGAGACCTACTAGAGGCCTGTTGTTCAGAAACAGAGGAGACCTACTAGAGGCCTGTTGTATAGAAACAGAGGAGACCTACTAGAGGCCTGTTGTATAGAAACAGAGGAGACCTACTAGAGGCATGTTGTACAGGGCCACATGACAAGCCATTCAAGCCAATCTGACTTAACACAGAATTTGATATAGGGATGTTGGTATAGTTACAGTCAGCCAGGCAACCTAACCCAACGACCTGTAACCTCTAAAGAGTTTTAAACAACTCTATAAAAGCATGCGACGTTGAATGCCAAACAAACATCACAAAGCAATACGTTTTAATATATACAATTAGTGTATCTCAGTTCTCAGAGAGATTCCTAACCAACACACATTTGGAGCTGGTTCTAAACACTATGTGACACCCGTGTTCTGACAGTCCAGGTTGTTGAAATGACCGCTGCGGCTGGTACTCCCAATGGCAACCATTTAGACTGACCAATGACTGGGGCGATGCATAGCCGCGGGAAGGTGTTGCGTTTTTTTCCCTCCAACGCTGAAAATAGTTGTGGAATATAGAAATAAATCAAATCAAATGTATTTGTCACATACACATACTTATTACTCCATGTGTAACTCTGTGTTGTTGTTTGTGTCGAACTGCTTTGATTTATCTTGGCCAGGTCGCAGTTGTAAATGAGAACTTGTTCTCAACTTGCCAACCTGGTTAAATAAAGGTTAAAAAAAAAAATAAAAAAAAATAAATACTTGCTTGATATGTTTTCCAGTTTCTTTAAATACTTTTCAAAGGCAACTTATTGTCTAGGTGAAAAATAAAATGGTCTATTCATTCATTTTCCATTTTAGTAGACACTCTTATCCAGAGCAACTGAGTGGAGACATTTTCAAACTGGTCCCCAGTGGGAATCGAACTCAAAACCCTAGCATTGCAAGCACCGTGCTCAACCAACTGAGCCACATCACCATTTGATGTCTCAATGTACTCAATTACTTGTATTGGTCATTGTTTATCTTCATGGTGAGAGAAAGTCTACAGGTACAAACCTATATGACCAGCCTATGTACAATACAGTCGTGTACATTTACATTAAGTGGTTTGTAAGGATGGTTAATTAATTAATACTGCACAAAAAAAGTGGTTGTTTTCCATGTTATTTGATCACGAAAACTATTTAATTTGATGTGGATGTGTTGTGTCTTTGTCCATAACTTTGCACCTTTTTGGGGTGAATGTTTGAGGACAGGGTTTTGTTCTTTCTGGATTCGGTAGGTAGTTCGTTGCCGACGGTAGGTGGTGGCCTCCCGGATACTCGTGACGTTGACAGGCTTCAGCGACATTTAACCTAAGATATTTCACTAAATCCAGTCAAAATGTCAGTGCATATACAAAATGTAAGAGTTTTGAGCTTTTTGGACATTTTCCCCAACCGATTCTTCCCAAATTCAACTCGAGCGCTTTGTTCAACACAGTGTCCAGTGCCAAACTCGGATTTCCATGATAAAAGAGACCGTTTTGTATAGTCTTTGTGCAGCTCTTTTTTTCTATAACACGGGTACAAACACAGACAATGAGACATATGGCCTGTTTCTCAGGGGAGTGGGATACCAATTCATGAAGACATAGCCCAGGCTACATAAGTGCATGGTGTTTCAGGACATTCTGTCCAAATATAGGTTAGACTTCACTAAACTAACCTACAATTAATTCAGGCCATCTAGCTTTAAAATTTAAAAAAGAATATCAAACTTTCACCAAGGATAATGTTTTAGACAACTGGACTTCTTATTCACCGAGTACATGGAGTCGACCCCGTGTCAGTGTACCAGATGGAAGGTCTGTTGTGTTGAGGAAAAGGTTTATGCCTGTTCAGCACATTAATAGCTGTACACTGGGTGTGTCTCTGACTCACCTGGGTGCAGAAACACACACACACACACACACACACACACACACACACACACACACACACACACACACACACACACACACACACACACACACACACACACACACACACACACACACACACACACACACACACACACACGATTCCAAGGACAGGCCCAGATCAGCCAAAATAGTTTGTGCGAGTGTGTACTGGGTAGGGCTGCTATGCTGAAGCTACAGATGAAATGCAGCTGGCAGGCATGTATCTCAGCACACTGCCATGAAAACAGAACTTAACCAAACAACACAGGGAGAGAAAGAGACCCCCCCCACCCCCACCCCCACACACACAAACAACAGTACTGACATAACAGGGAGAGGGGGACAGATAGAGGAAAGTAGTTGAAACCGATTTTGCACAAGCAGAATAACGATGTATTACATACTGAACCTCACTGTTCCTAGTTCTCCAGTCATCTGGTTTTAGAGTTCAGGAGTATCTCAGGGAGCTGGGTCAGCGGTGGTGGGATGGGAGGATATCCAGGAGAGCATGTCGGTGGCTCTGAACCACAGCTGACAGACAGACGTCTTCGATGTTCTGAGCGGACATTCCCGAGACAGAGAAATATCTGGGTGTTGGGCCCCATCGCATCTAACAAGCTGAAAAACACAAGAACCCCCAGTCTATATTCACATGAAATAAAATGTTTGTTCAATTACAATGTCTCGAGATTTGTCTGAAAATGCCATGACAGGGAACCTTGGACGTGTCCTCATTCTCTTTCATGGCTTCCTTTCCTTAATCCCCACTGATAGGTGAAAGGTATGGATGGGTTAGCACCACATTGGCTTTTGATCTTTACAAAAAAATAAAATAACTTAAGCCCTCTTCACTCATCAAAAGACAAAACCAGCCACTTGTGACAACTTCAATACACGAATAAAGGATATGGTTAAGGCTCACTACAGGCTACAAGTACTCACATCTAATGGTGATCTGGGGGATCTGTAGAGGGTAGGCTGATCCCAGATCTGTGCCTTAGTGCAACTTTAACTGAAACGGTACGTACTCTAGTGAACGACTCTTCTGAACTATGACCCCGGCCCGCTGTGCTTCACTGCGGAATGAGGCGGTGTTTTATCGTTTCTGCTGGATGGAACGCAGATGGAGAGATAGAGGGATTACAAGACAGGGAAGAAAGATGGGTGTAAATCACAACATGCACCTGGACACATACCTAGTGGCCAGAGAGAGAGAGAGAGAAGGGTGTAAATCACAACATGCACTTGGACAAATACCTAGTGGCCAGAGAGAGAGAAGGGTGTAAATCACAACATGCACCTGGACACATACCTAGTGGCCAGAGAGAGAGAGAGAAGGGTGTAAATCACAACATGCACCTGGACACATACCTAGTGGCCAGAGAGAGAGAGAGAGAGAGAAGGGTGTAAATCACAACATGCACCTGGACACATACCTAGTGGCCAGAGAGAGAGAGAGAGAGAAGGGTGTAAATCACAACATGCACCTGGACACATACCTAGTGGCCAGAGAGAGAGAAGGGTGTAAATCACAACATGCACCTGGACACATACCTAGTGGCCAGAGAAAGAGAGAGAGAGAGAGAAGGGTGTAAATCACAACATGCACCTGGACACATACCTAGTGGCCAGAGAGAGAGAGAGAGAGAGAGAGAGAGAAGGGTGTAAATCACAACATGCACCTGGACACATACCTAGTGGCCAGAGAGAGAGAAGGGTGTAAATCACAACATGCACCTGGACACATACCTAGTGGCCAGAGAGAGAGAAGGGTGTAAATCACAACATGCACCTGGACACATACCTAGTGGCCAGAGAGAGAGAAGGGTGTAAATCACAACATGCACCTGGACACATACCTAGTGGCCAGAGAGAGAGAGAGAGAGAAGGGTGTAAATCACAACATGCACCTGGACACATACCTAGTGGCCAGAGAGAGAGAGAGAGAAGGGTGTAAATCACAACATGCACCTGGACACATACCTAGTGGCCAGAGAGAGAGAGAGAGAAGGGTGTAAATCACAACATGCACCTGGACACATACCTATTGGCCAGAGAGAGAGAGAGAGAGAGAAGGGTGTAAATCACAACATGCACCTGGACACATACCTAGTGGCCAGAGACAGAGAGAAGGGTGGAAGGGAGAGGAAAAGAGAGCGAGTTCACTTTTTATTCTTTATTTCAATTTTGTTTATCCATTTACTTGCTTTGGCGATGTAAACATGTGTTTCCCATGACAACAAAGCCCCTTAAATTGAACTGAGTGAGATTGATTGAGTGAGTGAGAGGAAACAGGAATTCCTCCAGGCAGATTCAGGCCAGTGGCTGAAATCAATAGTACTGGAAAACAAAACAATCCCTTCATTTCTGGACAGAACTTTCAAAATATTTATCCAGAGAACAGTATGAAAATAAATATGATTAAAAAAAATACTATTATCTTACAGTATGTATGAAAGACAGATGCTATTGAAGCCAAGACAAGTGTACAAGAACGGACGCCGATTGAAAAGGCAGTATGACGTTTGTTTTATTGATCATACCATCATCAGCAGCAATATATATGTACATTTGTAAAAAAAAAAAAAGGATTCCTCCTAAGCTCTTCCAATAGGCCATTTAAAATAAAATCAAATTAAATAAGGCGAGGAACATTGATGCAAATATCCATAGTCTGAATATTCCTCTTTCATCTTCACTAGACCACATTCCAGTACATGGTCAAAACACAGCCCAGATATAATACAAATATATATGTTACCATAACAGGTGGGTAGAAACCACTTTACTGGAGGATGGAACGAGAGACTAACTCTTCCAGTTTCAGACATGAGACTAGTAACTTACGCCATAACTAGGTTACTTCCTAGGTAGGATGGTTTTCCCAACGGACAGTCTTTAGCTAACATCTAAACTCAGTATCTTGCTGACAAACACAAAACAGATCAATGCATAACTTCAACAGAGTGCTGACTGGAGAGCTGGATGAAAGAGGAATCTCACATGGATATAAATACATCTCAAGTCAGGATGGAGTCCATTGACCATATCCTGTAGGTCAAACATCCCAGAAACAGAAGGAGAGATGCAGAAGTCTTGTATGGCTGATGATGAATATGGAAATGTTCTATATTGTCGGGAAGACATTCTCCAGGACCATACACCCCAACACACTTCTCTCGCTAACACACGTTCTCATCCATCCATCCATCCATCCTCTCTTCTATCCTCTCATCCATCCATCCTCTCATTCATCCATCCATCCTATCCTCTCATCCATCCATCCATCCTCTCTTCTATCCTCTCATCCATCCATCCATCCTCTCATCCATCCATCCATCCATCCATCCATCCTCTCTTCTATCCTCTCATCCATCCATCCATCCATCCTCTCTTCTATCCTCTCATCCATCCATCCATCCTCTCTTCTATCCTCTCATCCATCCATCCATCCTCTCTTCTATCCTCTCATCCATCCATCCTCTCTTCTATCCTCTCATCCATCCATCCTCTCTTCTATCCTCTCATCCATCCATCCATCCTCTCATCCATCCTCTCATCCTCTCATCCATCCTCTCTTCTATCCTCTCATCCATCCAAAAACACATACTTCCTCCCTGTTCACTGCTTGGCTTTCTTCAGGATGGTGCCTACGGCAGAGATTACAGTGGTCTTGGTTCCGCTGGCGGTGGTCGTCACGGAGACAACCGCTGGCAGGGATGTCGTGGTAGTGAGCAGGGCGGGCTGGGCCAGGGTCACGGGCACCGCAGAGTCCCACTTACTCTTCCTCTTCTGAGCTTCTGGTGAGGGAGGGAGAGAGAGGACTGGTGAGAAAGAGAGGATAGGGAGAACGAGAGAGCGGGAGGAAACGGGGGAGAGCGGGAACGGGCGGAAACGGGAGAGAGCAGAAACAGGAGAGAGCGAGAACGGGAGAGAGCGGGAGGAAACGGGAGAGAGCGGGAGGAAACGGGAGAGAGCGAGAGGAAACGGGAGAGAGCGAGAGGAAACGGGAGAGAGCGAGAGGAAACGGGAGAGAGCGAGAGGAAACGGGAGAGAGCGGGAACGGGAGGAAACGGGAGAGAGCGGGAGGAAACGGGAGAGAGTGAGAACGGGAGAGAGCGGGAACGGGAGGAAACGGGAGAGAGCGGGAACAGGAGAGAGCGAGAACGGGAGAGAGAGCGAGAACGGGAGAGAGAGCGAGAGGAAACGGGAGAGAGCGGGAGGAAACGGGAGAGAGCGGGAGGAAACGGGAGAGAGCGGGAGGAAACGGGAGAGAGCAAGTGGAAACGGGAGAGAGCAAGTGGAGAGAGCAAGAGGAAACGGGAGAGCAAGAGGAAACGGGAGAGAGCAAGAAGAAACGGGAGAGAGCAAGAGGAAACGGGAGAGAGCGAGAGGAAACGGGAGAGAGCGGGAGGAAACGGGAGAGAGCGGGAGGAAACGGGAGAGAGCAGGAGGAAACGGGAGAGAGCGGGAGGAAACGGGCGGAAACGGGAGAGAGCGCGGGAGAGAGAGCGTGAGGGAAAGCGGAAGAAAGAGCCAGATAACGAGAGAGCGAGATCGGGACAGAGAGAGAGCGGGACAGAGAGAGAGAGAGCGGGACAGAGAGAGAGAGAGCGGGACAGAGAGAGAGAGAGCGGGACAGAGAGCGGGTCAGAGAGCGGGACAGAGAGCGGGACAGAGAGCGGGACAGAGAGCGGGACAGAGAGAGAGAGCGGGACAGAGAGAGAGAGAGCGGGACAGAGAGAGAGAGAGCGGGACAGAGAGAGAGAGAGCGGGTCAGAGAGAGAGAGAGCGGTACAGAGAGAGAGAGAGCGGGACAGAGAGCGGGACAGAGAGAGAGAGAGCGGGACAGAGAGCGGGACAGAGAGAGAGAGAGAGAGAGCGGGACAGAGAGCGGGACAGAGAGCGGGACAGAGAGAGAGCGGGACAGAGAGCGGGACAGAGCGGAACAGAGAGCGGGACAGAGAGAGAGAGCGGGACAGAGGACAGAGAGAGAGAGGGACAGAGAGCGGGACAGAGAGCGGGACAGAGAGCGGGTCAGAGAGCGGGACAGAGAGAGAGAGAGCGGGACAGAGAGCGGGACAGAGAGCGGGTCAGAGAGCGGGACAGAGAGCGGGACAGAGAGCGGGACAGAGAGCGGGACAGAGAGCGGGACAGAGAGAGAGAGCGGGAGAGAGAGAGAGAGCGGGACAGAGAGAGAGAGAGCGGGACAGAGAGCGGGACAGAGAGAGAGAGCGGGAGAGAGAGAGAGGGAGAGAGCGGGACGGGACAGAGAGAGAGAGAGCGGGACAGAGAGAGAGAGCGGGACAGAGCGGGACAGAGAGCGGGTGACAGAGCGGGTCAGAGAGCGGGACAGAGAGCGGGACAGAGAGCGGGACAGAGAGAGAGAGAGCGGGACAGAGAGCGGGACAGAGAGAGAGAGAGCGGGACAGAGAGCGGGACAGAGAGAGAGAGAGCGGGACAGAGAGCGGGACAGAGAGCGGGACAGAGAGAGAGAGAGCGGGACAGAGAGCGGGTCAGAGAGCGGGACAGAGAGCGGGACAGAGAGCGGGACAGAGAGAGAGAGAGCGGGACAGAGAGCGGGACAGAGAGAGAGCGGGACAGAGAGCGGGACAGAGAGCGGGACAGAGAGAGAGCGGGACAGAGAGCGGGACAGAGAGCGGGACAGAGAGCGGGACAGAGAGCGGGACAGAGAGAGAGAGAGCGGGACAGAGAGAGAGAGCGGGAGAGAGAGAGAGAGCGGGAGAGAGAGAGAGAGCGGGACAGAGAGAGAGAGAGCGGGACAGAGAGAGAGAGAGCGGGACAGAGAGCGGGTCAGAGAGCGGGACAGAGAGCGGGACAGAGAAAGAGAGCGGGACAGAGAGAGAGAGAGCGGGACAGAGAGAGAGCGGGACAGAGAGAGAGAGAGCGGGACAGAGAGAGAGAGCGCAGGACAGAGAGCGGGTCAGAGAGCGAGACAGAGAGCGGGACAGAGAGAGAGAGCGGGACAGAGAAAGAGAGCGGGACAGAGAGAGAGAGAGCGGGACAGAGAGAGAGAGAGAGAGCGGGACAGAGAGAGAGAGAGCGGGACAGAGAGAGAGAGAGCGGGACAGAGAGAGAGAGGGACAGAGCGGGACAGAGAAAGAGCGGGACAGAGAGAGAGAGAGCGGGACAGAGAGAGAGAGCGGGGACAGAGAGAGAGAGCGGGACAGAGAGAGAGAGAGCGGGACAGAGAGAGAGAGCGGGACAGAGAGAGAGAGAGCGGGACAGAGAGAGAGAGCGGGACAGAGAGAGAGAGAGCGGGACAGAGAGAGAGAGCGGGACAGAGAGAGAGAGCGGGACAGAGAGAGAGAGCGGGACAGAGAGAGAGCGGGACAGAGAGAGAGAGCGGGACAGAGAGAGAGCGGGACAGAGAGAGAGAGCGGGACAGAGAGAGCGGGACAGAGAGTGAGCGGGACAGAGAGAGAGCGGGACAGAGAGAGAGCGGGACAGAGAGCGGGTCAGAGAGCGGGACAGAGAGAGAGCGGGACAGAGAGAGAGCGGGAGCGAGAGAGAGCGGGACAGAGAGCGGGTCAGAGCGGGACAGAGAGAGAGCGGGACAGAGAGAGAGAGAGCGGGACAGAGAGAGAGCGGGACAGAGAGCGGGTCAGAGAGCGGGTCAGAGAGCGGGTCAGAGAGAGAGAGAGCGGGAGAGAGAGCGGGAGAGAGATAGAGCGGGAGAGCGAGAAGAGAGCGGGAGAGAGAGAGAGAAAGGGACAGACTCAGGGGGTATGCTGTGGTGTTGATAGTATCCTAAATGAAATGATAAAATATATAGTCCAGAAATTCCAATTGGCAATACTTAAACTCAACCTTAGCCCTTATTCCCCAATATTTGGAACCAAAGACTGATCCCTCCTCTCTCCCTGATCACATCCTCGCTCTCTCGCGTTCTCAGAGCCTGGTTCCTCTCTAGGTTTCTTCCTAGGGAGTTTTTTCTAGGCACCGTGCTTCTACACCTGCATTGCTTACTGTTTGGGGTTTTTGGCTGGGTATCTGTACAGCACTTTAAGATATCAACTGATGTAAGGGATTTATAAATAAATTTGATTTGGCCTAAACATCAGCGCCACAGGTAACTTCCACAAAGCTGTGAACGATCTGAGAGATGAGGCAAGACGACGGGCCTTCAATGCCATCAAAAGGAACATAACATTCAACATACCAGAATCTGGCTAAAAAAATACTTGAATCGGTTATGGAACCCATTGCCCTTCATGGTTGTGAGGTCTGGGGTCCGCTCACCAACCAAGAACTCACTAAATGGGGCAAACAACAAATTGAGACTCTGCATGCAGAATTATACAAAAATATTTTCCATGTACAAAGTAAAACACCAAATAATGCACGCAGAGCAGAATTAGGCAGATACCCGCTAATTATCATAATCCAGAAAAGAGACGTTAAATGCTAAAACCAACTAAAAGGAAGTGATTCCTAAACCTTCCATAACAAAGCCATCACCTACAGAGAGATGAACCTGGAGAAGAGTCCCCTAAGCAAGCTGGTCCTGGGGCTCTGCTCACAAACACAAACACACTCTACAGAGCCCCAGGACAACAGCACAATTAGACCGAACCAAATCATGAGAAAACAAAAAGATAATTAAGATAATTAATTACTACACATTGGAAAGAATTTACAAAAAAAACAGAGCAAACTAGAATGCTATTTGGCCCTAAATAGAGAGAACACCGTGGCAGAATACCTGACCACTGTGACTGACCCAAACTTAAGGAAAGCTTTGACTATGTACAGACTCAGTGAGCATAGCCTTGCTATTGAGAAAGGCCACCGAAGGAAGACCTGGCTCTCAATAGAAGACAGGCTATGTGCTCACTGCCCACAAAATGAGGTGGAAACTGAGCTGCACTTCCTAACCTCCTGACAAATGTATGACCATATTAGAGAGACCCTCAGATTCCAGACCCACAAAGAATTTGAAAACAAATACAATTTTGATAAAACTCCCATATCTACTGGGTGAAATTCCACAGTGTGCCATCACAGCAGCAGGATGTGTGACCTGTTGCCACGAGAAAAGGGCAACCAGTGAAGAACAAACACCATTGTAAATACAACCCACATTTATGTTGATTTATTTTCCCCTTTTGACTGTATAAATACATATGACATTTGAAATGTCTTTATTCTTTTGGAACTTCTGTGAGAGTAATGTTTACTATTCTTGTTTTATTTCACATTTGTTTATTATCTATTTCACTTGCTTTGGCAATGTTAACACATGTTTCCCATGTAAATAAAGCTCTTCGAATTGAAATGGAAAGAAATAGTGAAAGGTTGAAATGCCTGTGCCATTAAACCCCTACAACTCATCCAGAACGCCGCAGCCCGTCTAGTGTTCAACCTTCCCAAGTTCTCTCACGTCACCCCGCTCCTCCGCTCTCTCCACTGGCTTCCAGTTGAAGCTCGCATCCGCTACAAGACCATGGTGCTTGCCTACGGAGCTGTGAGGGGAACGGCACCTCAGTACCTCCAGGCTCTGATCAGGCCCTACACCCAAATAAGGGCACTGCGTTCATCCACCTCTGGCCTGCTCGCCTCCCTACCACTGAGGAAGTACAGTTCCCGCTCAGCTCAGTCAAAACTGTTCGCTGCTCTGGCTCCCCAATGGTGGAACAAACTCCCTCATGAAGCCAGGACAGCGGAGTCAATCACCACCTTCCGGAGACACCTGAAACCCCACCTCTTTAAGGAATACCTAGGATAGGATAAAGTAATACTTCTCACCCCCCCCTTAAAATATTTAGATGCACTATTGTAAAGTGGTTGTTCCACTGGATGTCATAAGGTGAATGCACCAATTTGTAAGTCGCTCTGGATAAGAGCGTCTGCTAAATGACTTAAATGTAAATGTAATGTAATGGTTGAGAAACGGGAACCAGATAAAACCTTACGTTTTTTTCTTCTCTCTTTTAGGAAGGTCAGGAAAGATAATGTTTCTATAGTGGGGGAGGTGTTCTCTGTCTATAGTCTGGGGACTGTAACACGACAAAATGTGGAATAAGTCGAGGTCTGAATACTTTCTGAAGGCTCTGTAGTTGTGTGTACCTGTCACGGTACTAGCAGCCGTATTGGTTGTGGGAACTGCTGCGTTGGTGGGGTTGCTGCCCTTCTTAGTGGCCGTCACAAACTCAATCTAGGAGAGAGAAGACAAAACACCATCACACCCGTACTGCAGAGGCCTGGGCTGGGTGGTGCTGACGGGCTGTTGTGGTGACACTTAATCTCTTGGCAGGATACTTGAACATAAAGTACAGGCAGTCTGTGGCAACATGCCCCTGACGCACAAACTGATTACAGAACAGCCCTGTCTGTGATTAGGGTAACAGGAGCACAGTAAACCTATAGCGTTGGAAAAGCTATGTTCTCTGTACAGGTTTAACAGAGATTGAGCTTGGGGTTAGAAGGAAGGTTAGTTTTGTTGAGGGGGGGGGGTGAAAACGTGTGTATTGTATTTTATATTACCTCGGGTGGCCTCTTCAAGGCAACTAAAACGCCTGTGGTCCTCACCTTCGTCTTGTCCTTCTTGGCTTTCTCCAGTTTATCCATCTCTACTTTCTGAGCTTTGGCTGCAGGGAGAGAAGGAAAACTGTTCAGTTGATAGGGCTGACTGGCAAGCACACACAGCCTCAGAAACACACAGCCACACACGACTGGCAAGCACACACAGCCTCAGAAACACACAGCCACACACGACTGGCAAGCACACACAGCCTCAGAAACACACAGCCACACACGACTGGCAAGCACACACAGCCTCAGAAACACACAGCCACACACAACTGGCAAGCACACACAGCCTCAGAAACACACAGCCACACACGACTGGCAACACACAGCCTCAGAAACACACAGCCACACACGACTGGCAAGCACACACAGCCTCAGAAACACACAGCCACACACGACTGGCAAGCACACACAGCCTCAGAAACACACAGCCACACACGACTGGCAAGCACACACAGCCTCAGAAACACACAGCCACACACGACTGGCAAGCACACACAGCCTCAGAAACACACAGCCACACACGACTGGCAAGCACACACAGCCTCAGAAACACACAGCCACACACGACTGGCAAGCACACACAGCCTCAGAAACACACAGCCACACACGACTGGCAAGCACACACAGCCTCAGAAACACACAGCCACACACGACTGGCAAGCACACACAGCCTCAGAAACACACAGCCACACACGACTGGCAAGCACACACAGCCTCAGAAACACACAGCCACACACGACTGGCAAGCACACACAGCCTCAGAAACACACAGCCACACACGACTGGCAAGCACACACAGCCTCAGAAACACACAGCCACACACGACTGGCAAGCACACACAGCCTCAGAAACACACAGCCACACACGACTGGCAAGCACACACAGCCACCAACGACCTCCTTACCCAGTGCCTCATAGTAAGAGTCCTCTGGCCAGCCGTGAGGATCAAACATGTCTTTAGGGTAGTTGGTTCCCAGTTCATCTATGCCACAGAACTGAATGAGTTTCTCATAGATACTGGATAGACACAAAGACATGTCAACAAATGTATCTGGAAAAGCAACGTGTGTATCATCGATAGGATCGTAACTCTAGGAATCTGTGTGTGTGTGTGTGTGTACCTGGGATTCCTGAACTCTTTCTTCCTCTGAATGTGGTTGTTTGTGTCTAAGTCTCCATGTAGATTCTTCTCATACAGCTTCTGGATCTTCACCTGTTGATAGAAAACCAACATATCTGATATGTAAACACAGGAGTTAAATGTCCACTAGGAAAGTTCCTAATACAGGTTCCTAATGCCTCAGGGAAATATTTGGTAACCAGGGAGCCGGGCCAGTCAACTGGAGCCTGGGGGATCAACTATGATAAATTATCACTAAACGGACAAGGTGGAGGATTGGAATGTAATGACACTACTGTATCTACAGTACTCAGAACAGTCCGTTCAATTGGCCCAAGTACTAGGACAACGGAAGTGTTGAAAAGCTCTTCTTCGGAGAGACATGGGTAGTGACGGCTGTTCAAAATGACGAGCTTGTACTAAACACAAGACAGACTAAACCCTGGCTCCGCATGGGCCCCGTGTCAAACAGTCCCATTCCTATGTGTGTGTGTGTGTGTGTGTGTGTGTGTGTGTGTGTGTGTGTGTGTGTGTGTGTGTGTGTGTGCTGGTGTTAGATAGCCTGAGGTGAGGGATATCCAGATAGTGATTCATCATCACTGATTCACTAGATAGAGGGATGTTAGGGTGTGTTCGCACCCTGAGGCAACACTATACGGTGCTGAACTGTTCACTCAGTCAGTCAGCCACACCCTCACCTGCCCCAACATCTACCCAACAAGAGCTACATTCACTTCACCAAGTTTGGCAGACTTCTCCCGTACGGATCGGGCTAAGATTCGGGGAGGATACGCTAGATCCTAGATCTGTGCATAATGGCAATGTCTACATAGGAATGCTAACTTATTTCTGAGGAAAACGTCGGAGTCCGAGAGACGGTCGAGAGAGGAGGATTGTGGACTGTGACAGAGTTTTGACCACTGTGAGATGCCCTGCTGGTGGTTCCCTACATGTTGATGTTATTCTCTCACAGGAGGACTCTGCTCTCCAGCAGAACATTGTGGAACATTGACCAACAACTGCAGAATGCTGCTTGTCTGGCAGCTGACAATGAACGAAGCTCAGGCATTGGCAGGAGAGCAAATGTACTACCTGGAAACCTGTGTTTATCTCATACCCAGCCCAATTCCAGTACACCATACACTTACCTGTCCTCCCTCCAGTACATCACACACCTACCGGTCCTCCCTCCCTCCAGTACACCATACACCTACCTGTCCTCCCTCCCTCCCTCCAGTACACCATACACCTACCTGTCCTCCCTACAGTACACCATACACCTACCGGTCCTCCCTCCAGTACATCACACACCTACCTGTCCTCCCTCCAGTACATCACACACCTACCTGTCCTCCCTACAGTACACCATACACTTACCTGTCCTCCCTCCAGTACACCATACACCTACCTGTCCTCCCTCCCTCCCTCCCTCCAGTACACCATACACCTACCTGTCCTCCCTCCAGTACATCACACACCTACCTGTCCTTCCTCCAGTACATCACACACCTACCTGTCCTCCCTCCAGTACACCATACACCTACCTGTCCTCCCTCCAGTACACCATACACCTACCTGTCCTCCCTCCAGTACACCACACACCTACCTGTCCTCCCTCCAGTACACCACACACCTACCTGTCCTCCCTCCCTCCAGTACACCACACACCTACCTGTCCTCCCTCCCTCCAGTACATCACACACCTACCGGTCCTCCCTCCCTCCAGTACACCATACACCTACAAGTCCTCCCTACAGTAGACCCTACACCTACCTGTCCTCCCTACAGTAGACCCTACACCTCTACCTGTCCTCCCTACAGTACACCCTACACCTCTACCTGTCCTCCCTCCCTACAGTACACCATACCCCTACCTGTCCTCCTCCAGCAGTCTACTACTTGTTGACAGAGAGCTTACTGGGTCACTGCTAAATTGGAGGTGCTGTAGGCCAGTGTGACAAATGTGCAAGTGATGGTTGTTTAAAACAGGTGACCAGACCCTGTAGCTCAGTTGGTAGAGCATGGCGCTTGTGACGCCAGGGTAGTGGGTTCGATTCCCGGGACCACCCATACGTAGAATGTATGCACACATGACTGTAAGTCGCTTTGGATAAAAGCGTCTGCTAAATGGCATATATAGACAAATAGGAATTGCACAGGTATGCAAGAATGATAGCTAGTCATATAGCTCAGCAGTTTAGGTGACTGATACAGGTAAGTAGGGCTGTGAGTACCTGTAGGTGACTGATACAGGTAAGTAGGGCTGTGAGTACCTGTAGGTGACTGATACAGGTAAGTAGGGCTGTGAGTACCTGTAGGTGACGGATACAGGTAAGCAGGGCTGTGAGTACCTGTAGGTGACTGATACAGGTAAGCAGGGCTGTGAGTACCTGTAGGTGACTGATACAGGTAAGTAGGGCTGTGAGTACCTGTAGGTGACTAATACAGGTAAGTAGGGCTGTGAGTACCTGTAGGTGACTGATACAGGTAAGCAGGGCTGTGAGTACCTGTAGCTGACTGATACAGGTAAGCATGGCTGTGAGTACCTGTAGGTGACTGGAGCAGCGTCCAGGTGGTTCAGGGGGGATCCGGATCTTGTCAGGTGACATGTTCCTCACTTTCTCTGAGAACAGAGCTGGGGCAGAAACACAGAATAATAACCAATCAGAAGAGCAGACTACAGACAGTCTAGAAGCTACATTCTTTAGAGGTGAACCCAGAAATCATGTCTGTAAAACGAGTGTGTTGAATCAACTTGTTCAACGGAATTCTGAATTGAAGGTTGTTCTGCATGCGTGTGAGGTGTTCAGGACCATCTGGTCCTGGTATGAAACCTAGTTACCACACCCAGTCAGGGAGGGTATGTTGGGGCTTGTGTAGAGAAGAGAGGATGCCCTTTTTTCAAACTCTTCCCTCCTTTCTCTCCTCTTTCTTTCTTTCTTTCGCTCTCTGACTCCAGGCCAAGCATCCTTCAGTCTAAAGTCTCATCAGTGGGAGGGCACTTTACAGTCACCCAGCACTGTCAATCTATCACAGGCTTTAAATGGTTGAGCAAAAATGTGTGTAAACTTTGCGTGTGAGAACAGATAAGTAAGGTACAAGACTGAGCGTGAATTTAGATGAAAACATTTCTATCAGTTAAACCTCTAGGACCACGACACCGCAGACGTTCTCCTTTAGCCTGTATAGTAGGTCACATACACTATGGTGAGTAGGCAACAAGCTCCTTTATGTACCCAACACATTCCAGGCTCCCTCCCTCTCCCCTCAATCTTTTTACTCTCTTCTTTATTTTCAAACTTCTCTCTCGTCTTGTTTGATGCTAAGGTGGAAACAAAAGCAAACCCCGAACCCTCACACTACCCTGCTTGACCTACCCTCTCTCCTCCCCACAGCATCCTGCCTCGTCTGTAGGTGAGAGGGGTATGACAAACCCCTATAGGGAGGGGAAGGGCGTTACCCTCTCCTCTCTCCTCTCTCCCTCCTCCCCACCACATCCTGCCTTGTCTGTAGGTGAGAGGGGTATGACAAACCCCTATAGGGAGGGGAAGGGCGTTACCCTCTCCTCTCCCCCTCCTCCCCACCACATCCTGCCTTGTCTGTAGGTGAGAGGGGTATGACAAACCCCTATAGGGAGGGGAAGGGCGTTACCCTCTCCTCTCCCCCTCCTCTCCACCGCATCCTGCCTTGTCTGTAGGTGAGAGGGGTATGACAAACCCCTATAGGGAGGGGAAGGGCGTTACCCTCTCCTCTCCCACTCCTCTCTCCTCTCCACCACATCCTGCCTTGTCTGTAGGTGAGAGGGGTATGACAAACCCCTATAGGGAGGGGAAGGGCGTTACCCTCTCCTCTCCCCCTCCTCCCCACCACATCCTGCCTTGTCTGTAGGTGAGAGGGGTATGACAAACCCCTATAGGGAGGGGAAGGGCGTCACCCTCTCCTACTGGCTAACTGCACCAACAGGACTGTGCACACGACACACTCAGACACACTCAGACACACACAGACACACACAGACACACACACGAGTAAACAGACAGAAGCCATTACAGAGTCATGATGTACTCAGTGACAACAACACACTAAACACAAATATGCACTTGGCTGCAAGCACACTAATGAGCAGTAGAAAATACCACACTGAGTCAGACGAGTCATACGCCCTAGCATGCTTTACATGAACACAGTGTGTGTGAGGTAACAGGAACTCTGAATCACACCTCTCTAAACCACAAGAGGTCCCATCCCAATATGATCAACTCTGACTAGGCCTACCTCAAGCTAGAGGTGTTCACAGATCCCATTTTGGGGGGAAAATCAATACCCAGGTGCAGAATTGTTTTGGCGATTCGGATTTCAGGTGGAACAAATCCGACCCAAAATATGTCAGAGATGACGGATGGATCCGAAAATCAACACCATTATCCCAGAATTCCTGACCCACTCCCATTTGCATACCAGCCCAACAGATCCATAGATGATGCAATCTCTATTGCACTCCACACTGCCCTTTCCCACCTGGACAAAAGGAACACCTATGTGAGAATGTTATTCATTGACTATAGCTCAGAGTTCAATACCAAAGTACCCTCAAAGCTCATCACTAAGCTAAGGATCCTGGGACTAAACACCTCCCTCTGCAACTGGATCCTGGACTTTTTTTATTTTATTTTTATTTGACCCCTTTTTCTCCCCAATTTCGTGGTATCCAATTGTTGTAGTAGCTTCTATCTTGTCTCATCGCTACAACTCCCGTACGGGCTCGGGAGAGACGAAGTTTGAAAGTCATGCGTCCTCCGATACACAACCCAACCAAGCCGCACTGCTTCTTAACACAGCGCGCACCCAACCCTGGAAGCCAGCCGCACCAATGTTTCGGAGGAAACACCGTGCACCTATCAACATTTGTTAGCATTTGTTGCGCCCGGCCCACCACAGGATTCGCTGGTGCGCGATGAGACAAGGATTTCCCTACTGGCCAAACCCTCCCTAACTTGGACGACGCTAGGCCAATTGTGCGTCGCCCCACGGACCTCCCGGTAGCGGCCGGTTACGACAGAGCCTGGGCGCAAACCCAGAGTCTCTGGTGGCACAGCTGGCGCTGCAGTACAGCGCCCTTAACCACTGCGCCACCCGGGAGGCCCGGATCGTGGACTTCCTGACGGGCCGTCCCCAGGCGGTGAGGGTAGTAGCAACACATCTGCCATGCTGATCCTCAAAACTGGAGCCACTCAGGGGTGTGTGCTCAGTCCCCACCTGTACTCCCCGTTCACCCACGACTGCGTGGCCAGAGATGACTCCAACACCATCATTAAGTTAGCTAACAACACAACAGTGGTAGGCCTGATCAACGACAACAACGAGACAGACAGCCTATAGGGAAGAGGTCAGAAACCTGGCCGGGTGGTGCCAGAATAACAACCTCTCCCTCATCATAACCAAGACTAAGGAGATGATTGTGGACTACAGGAAAAGGAGGCCCGAGCACGTCCCCATTCTCATCGATGGGGCTGTAGTGGAGCAGGTTGAGAGCTTCAAGTTCCTTGGTGTCAACATCACCAAAAAACTAGAATGGTCCAAACACACCAAGACAGTCGTGAAGAGGGCACGACAAAGCCTATTCCCCCTCAGGAAACTAAAAAGATTTGGCATGGGTCCTGAGATCCTCAAAAGGTTCTACAGCTGCAACATTGAGAGCATCCTGACTGGTTGCATCACTGCCTGGTACGACAACTGCTCGGCTTCCGACCACAAGGCACTACAGAGGGTAGTGCGTAAGGCTCAGTACATCAATGGGGCTAAACTGCCTGCCATCCAGGACCTCTACACCAGGCGGTGTCAGAGGAAGGCCCTAAAAATTGTCAAAGACCCCAGCCACCCCAGTCATAGACTGTTCTCTCTACTACCGCATGGTATGCGGTACCGGAGCGCCAAGTCTAGGACCAAAAGTCTTCTCAACAGTTTTTACCCCCAAGCCATAAGACTCCTGAATAGGTAATCAAATGGCTACCCAGACTATTTGCATTGTGTGCCCCCCCCCCCCCCCCCCGACCCCTCATTTACGCTGCTGCTACTCTCTGTTTATCTTATATGCATAGTCACTTTAACTATACATTCATGTACATGCTACTTCAATTAGCCCGATCAACTGGTGCTCCCGCACATTGGCTAATCGGTCTATCTGCATTGTGTCCCGCCACCCCCTCTTTTATGCTACTGCTACTCTCTGTTCATATATGCAGTCACTTTAACCATACCTACATGTACATACTACCTCAATTAGCCCGTCTAACCGGTGCCTGTATATAACCTCTCTACTGTATATGGCCTCTCTACTGTATATAGCCTCTCTGCTGTATATAGCCTCTCTGCTGTATATAGCCTCTCTGCTGTATATAGCCTCTCTGCTGTATATAGCCTCTCTGCTGTATATAGCCTCTCTGCTGTATATAGCCTCGCTACTGTATATAGCCGCTACTGTATATAGCCTCTACTGTATATAGCCTCTACTGTATATAGCCTCTACTGTATATAGCCTCTACTGTATATAGCCTCTACTGTATATAGCCTCTACTGTATATAGCCTCTACTGTATATAGCCTCTACTGTATATAGCCTCTACTGTATATAGCCTCGCTACTGTTATTTTTCGCTGTCTTTTTTACTGTTGTTTTTATTTCTTTACTTATCTATTATTCACCTGATACCTATTTTTTTAACATAGAAATTGCACTGTTTTTTAGAGCCTGTAAGTAAGGATTTCACTAAGGTCTACACTAGTTGTATTCGGCACAGGTGACAAACAAACTTTGATTTGAACTTAGTTATAGGTAGGTATTCAGACCTCTCCAAATGGTCAAACATAACTACCATACACATCCATCCTCTCCCCCATAAAGTAGAGTTTGGGCGTGACACGGGAAATTAGTGTTGTATTACATCATGCGTGTGAAATTTGGCACTTGGATGTGGGGTCGTACCTGTGTACCTCTGACACATATACACACACTATAAGAGACAGTGACACACACGCACACGCACACACACACACACACACACACACACACACACACACACACACACACACACACACACACACACACACACACACACACACACACACACACACACACAGTAGAGGGAGTGATAGGTAGCAGGGGTTGGAACCGGTTCAGGGAACAGAACAATAACACATTTTCCAAGGAACAGAATCAGAACCGGGAACAAAAGTGATCTATAATGTTCCCGGAAAAGTTATTTGAAAAGCATGGGAATCGGTTAACATTATTTTAAGTTCTGGGCTTATTTTTCCCCCAGTCCCACAAAAACAACGCAACAAAGCTCCTATGCAAAGCCCTCCCTCTGTCAATCAGAAACTTCTTCCAGAGTCTGCCTGTCAGCTGGAAATCTTTGCCAAGTGTGTGTGTAGGATACCTGCCCCTCTCTGGTCCAATGTTAAGCCAACTCTGAAGTTCAAAACATTCAAAAGTTCCTTCATAGAAGCTGCTCCTCCGTATATATAATTCTGTGGGCCTATTTCAGATAATGCACGTCATCACAAGATGCCAAGCCACCTCCTCTCTCCCAACCCGCAAAATGTCGGTTTCATCTCACACCCAACACTTGTCCTTCCATCACGTATGTAAACAACTCACTGATCTGTAGCTTTCCTGTTCCATAGCAAGCTGCTCTATTGGTGAAGGAATTTAATGTTGAGGTAAATAAAAAGTTGTGATTTCAGAAGTTTAAAAAAGAACGATTGGAAAATTATTGGTACTACTGTTTAATGGCCTAATAAAGCAGTGTGTTCTTTCCTGCTCTGAACACATGCAGTCAATGAAAATTATAACAAATTATCAAAAAACATGTAGCCTAGACCCTATTTTACATCATCTAAGGTATTTGTGTTGTGCCCGCCATCAGTTGAGACACTCTTGAATACAGGGTGGGTGTCATGTTTAGGCTGATAAATGTACAAAAATGGAAAACTTCTACTTTCAAAAAAGGTACCACAAAAATGGTTGGAGGGCCACACATCAGAGAATGTTGACTTGAAAAGGAAATATCTGTTGTTTTAAAAATGATACTGTCAATCCTCCATGGAAATCTATTGAAATCATAGACATATAGATAATAGACTAGACATGAACATTTAAGTTGACATTTGACGGTGGGTGGACTGGGTGCCATCTTTGTGGTAGTAAATGTACCAGCTAAATCGTGTGACAGCAACTATGTGAGCTTACTACAGTATTATAGACACCTTGTCCTGGGATTTCCTATGATCTTCTATTTAGAAAAAACCCTTACCGTCTAACGACTCTTGTGTTAGATGTGAGTGCACATGAGAGTCTCAGCTTCCAAATAGCTATCAATAGTTTGTAGCTCAAATCATTCGGACTTTGCAGACGTTTTTGTAAAAAATCATTTAAAAAAGACCCAGCCCTGGGACCCAAATCATTTGGACTCTACAGACGTTTTTGTAAAAAATAATATAAAAAAGACCCAGCCCTGGGACCCTTCGGGATCCGCCATCGTCTCAAACACCACTGGAGCTTAACCTCTGTTAATCACACATACTAATAGTTGGTATCTAAGGATGCAGAAGAAAGTCTGTAGCTCAAACACGGGGCGGCAGAGTAGCCTAGTGGTTAGAGCGCTGGACTAGTAACCCGAAAGGTTGCTGGATCGAATCCCGAGCTGACAAGGTAAAAATCTGTCGTTCTGCCCCTGAACAAGGCAGTTAACCCACTGTTCCTAGGCAGTCCTTGAAAATAAGAATTTGTTCTTAAAACCTCTTAGAGCTCGGGACTATTTTTTCAACATTATGTTAAAAATCGCGCAAAATTTCAAAGTCCTGCTACTCATGCCAGGAATATAGTATGTGCATATGATTAGTATGTGTGGATAGAAAACACTCTGAAGTTTCTAAAACTGGTTAAACCATGTCTATGACTATAACAGGACGTGTTTAACATGCGAACTCCAAGGAAAACTGTTCACCCCCCCCAAAAAAAAGATCAATCCCCCAGTTGGCTGTATTGTCTATGGCCTGCGAAAATATATACCTCTCAGTTTACAAGTCCTACAGCTTCCACACGATGTCACCAGTCTTGGCAATTTCCTTGACGTTGTTCCTTGGTCAAACGAAGAAGAGACACTTGATTTATTCCGGTCCACGACAGGAAGTTTTGGAAGAGAGAATTATGGACCCTCATTTCAAGACGTGGAGCTATTGAATACACATCGCCCATCGATCAATTTGATCGATTATTAACGTTTACTAATACCTAAAGTTGGATTACAAATGTATTTTGAAGTGTTTTGTTAAAGTTTATAGGCAACTTTGTTAATTTAAAAAAATGACGTTGCGTTATGTAAAGAAGTTTTTTCCTGGATCAGACGGGTTACATAAATGGACATTTTGGTTATACATGGACGGATTTAAATCGGGAAAAAGACCCAATTGTGATGTTTATGGGACATATAGGAGTGCCAACAAAGAAGCTCGTCAAAGGTAATGAATGTTTTATATTTTATTTATTTCTCTTGTGTAGCGCCGGTTATGCTAATTCTTTTGTTTACGTCCCCTTCAGGTATTTCGGGGTGTTGCATGCTATCAGATAATAGCTTCTCATGCTTTCGCCGAAAAGCATTTTAAAAATCTGACTTGTTGGCTACATTCACAACGAGTGTAGCTTTAATTCAGTACCTTGCATGTGTGTTTTAATGAAAGTTTGAGTTTTAGCGAGTACTATTAGCATTTGGCGTTGCACATTTCCATTTCCTGTTTGCTAGGGGGGGACGCAGACGTCTCACTTATCCCTAAGAGGTTATTAACTGACTTTAAATAAAGGTAAAAAAATAATAATAATACATTTAAAAACACGCAATGTTTAAAATGAGTGGGACTGGTTGGGTTAAGAGCATGTTGTGTCTCAACCAATGGGTGGGACTGGTTGGGTTAAGAGCATGTTGTGTCTCAACCAATGGGTGGGACTGGTTGGGTTAAGAGCATGTTGTGTCTCAACCAATGGGTGGGACTGGTTGGGTTAAGAGCATGTTGTGTCTCAACCCAATATGTTGTGTCTCAACCAATGGGTGGGACTGGTTGGGTTAAGAGCATGTTGTGTCTCAACCAATGGCGGGCACAAGTCACAAACGTCAGATGGAACATAGGGTCTAGGCTACAACATATGCCAACATTTAAAAAATCTTTACAGGTTTTAGATAATTGACGTTAAAGGTAAAAAAATGTATTTAAAAAATGTATTTAAAAAAAAAGATGGAAATGATAAAATAGACAACCTTGTTGGTAAGCTTTTAAATGATATCAAACACAACTATTATATTCCAGAGATGAAGACATGGAAGTCTCATGGTATGGTGGAGTACGCAAAATGGGTCACCTCTGAGCACCTTTATCTCCTCAATGTTATGGCATAAAAGTCCCCTTTCTGACCACTTCTTCCATGGGCAGATATGTACGGCAAAGTTTGGTTTAAAATCAAAAGCGATGCTGTCAAAATGATTGAATTCAAATGGTTTTACCCTATGACTCGTTTGCAAGCTGAATTACCCGGTCTGAAGACAAAGACTTACTGAACTCCCATCAGTTACTCATTAAGTCAAACCAAAAGCATGGTTTGGGCATCTAATGTTCAATTGCCACAAAATAAATGAATATTTAACACCAAGGTTGTATTGTATCTGTCTGTATCTCAAACACGGTTTGTCTGTGTGTGTGTGTGTGTGTGTGTGTGTGTGTGTGTGTGTGTGTGTGTGTGTGTGTGTGTGTGTGTGTGTGTGTGTGTGTGTGTGTGTGTGTGTGTGTGTGTGTGTGTGTGTGTGTGTGTGTGTGTGTGTGTGTGTGTGTGTATATATACACTCACCGACCAGCTCATTGGGGTCTCTCCTGTCTGCCTCTGGGATCTCCTGAAGAAAACATACAGAAGGAGGGGGTTCACATCACTCACAGAACCACGGACTGTCCTGGATCTCCAGGAAGCATAACATCGCAGCTGCTGTCGATGCACTGTCATTTACACCAGTTATCTATCTTCTTGTTAAAATACCCATAATCTATCTTCTTGTTAAAATACCCATACCAGTTATCTATCTTCTTGTTAAAATACCCATACCAGTTATCTATCTTCTTGTTAAAATACCCATACCAGTTATCTATCTTCTTGTTAAAATACCCATACCAGTTATCTATCTTCTTGTTAAAATACCCATACCAGTTATCTATCTTCTTGTTAAAATACCCATACCAGTTATCTATCTTCTTGTTAAAATGCCCATACCAGTTATCTATCTTCTTGTTAAAATGCCCATACCAGTTATCTATCTTCTTGTTAAAATACCCATACCAGTTATCTATCTTCTTGTTAAAATACCCATACCAGTTATTTTTCTTCTTGTTAAAATACCCATACCAGTTATCTATCTTCTTGTTAAAATACCCATACCAGTTATCTATCTTCTTGTTAAAATGTCCATACCAGTTATACATCTTCTTGTTAAAATGTCCATACCAGTTATACATCTTGTTAAAATGCCCATACCAGTTATACATCTTGTTAAAATGTCCATACCAGTTATACATCTTCTTGTTAAAATGTCCATACCAGTTATACATCTTGTTAAAATGCCCATACCAGTTATACATCTTCTTGTTAAAATGCCGATACCAGTTATACATCTTGTTAAAATATCCATACCAGTTATACATCTTGTTAAAATGTCCATACCAGTTATACATCTTGTTAAAATGCCGATACCAGTTATACATCTTGTTAAAATGCCCATACCAGTTATACATCTTGTTAAAATGCCGATACCAGTTATACATCTTGTTAAAATGCCGATACCAGTTATACATCTTGTTAAAATGCCCATACCAGTTATACATCTTCTTGTTAAAATGCCGATACCAGTTATACATCTTCTTGTTAAAATGCCCATACCAGTTATACATCTTGTTAAAATGCCCATACCAGTTATACATCTTGTTAAAATGCCGATACCAGTTATACATCTTGTTAAAATGCCCATACCAGTTATACATCTTGTTAAAATGCCCATACCAGTTATACATCTTGTTAAAATGCCCATACCAGTTATACATCTTGTTAAAATGTCCATACCAGTTATACATCTTGTTAAAATGCCGATACCAGTTATACATCTTGTTAAAATGCCCATACCAGTTATACATCTTGTTAAAATGCCGATACCAGTTATACATCTTGTTAAAATGCCCATACCAGTTATACATCTTGTTAAAATGCCGATACCAGTTATACATCTTGTTAAAATACCAGTTATACATCGATACCAGTTATACATCTTGTTAAAATGCCGATACCAGTTATACATCTTGTTAAAATGCCCATACCAGTTATACATCTTGTTAAAATGCCCATACCAGTTATACATCTTGTTAAAATGCCGATACCAGTTATACATCTTACATCTTCTTGTTAAAATGCCGATACCAGTTATACATCTTCTTGTTAAAACATCATCTTGTTTATACATCTTGTTAAAATGCCGATACCAGTTATACATCTTGTTAAAATGCCCATACCAGTTATACATCTTGTTAAAATGCCGATACCAGTTATACATCTTGTTAAAATGCCCATACCAGTTATACATCTTGTTAAAATGCCCATACCAGTTATACATCTTGTTAAAATGCCCATACCAGTTATACATCTTGTTAAAATGCCCATACCAGTTATACATCTTGTTAAAATGCCCATACCAGTTATACATCTTGTTAAAATGCCCATACCAGTTATACATCTTGTTAAAATGCCCATACCAGTTATACATCTTGTTAAAATGCCCATACCAGTTATACATCTTGTTAAAATGCCCATACCAGTTATACATCTTGTTAAAATGCCCATACCAGTTATACATCTTGTTAAAATGCCGATACCAGTTATACATCTTGTTAAAATGCCGATACCAGTTATACATCTTGTTAAAATGCCGATACCAGTTATACATCTTGTTAAAATGCCGATACCAGTTATACATCTTGTTAAAATGCCCATACCAGTTATACATCTTGTTAAAATGCCCATACCAGTTATACATCTTGTTAAAATGCCGATACCAGTTATACATCTTGTTAAAATGCCGATACCAGTTATACATCTTGTTAAAATGCCCATACCAGTTATACATCTTGTTAAAATGCCGATACCAGTTATACATCTTGTTAAAATGCCGATACCAGTTATACATCTTGTTAAAATGCCGATACCAGTTATACATCTTGTTAAAATGCCGATACCAGTTATACAGCTTGTTAAAATGTCCATACCAGTTATACATCTTGTTAAAATGCCCATACCAGTTATACATCTTGTTAAAATGCCCATACCAGTTATACATCTTGTTAAAATGCCGATACCAGTTATACATCTTGTTAAAATGCCGATACCAGTTATACATCTTGTTAAAATGCCGATACCAGTTATACATCTTGTTAAAATGCCGATACCAGTTATACATCTTGTTAAAATGCCCATACCAGTTATACATCTTGTTAAAATGCCCATACCAGTTATACATCTTGTTAAAATGCCGATACCAGTTATACATCTTGTTAAAATGCCCATACCAGTTATACATCTTGTTAAAATGCCCATACCAGTTATACATCTTGTTAAAATGCCGATACCAGTTATACATCTTGTTAAAATGCCGATACCAGTAGAAATCCACTTTTTTGAGCTGAAAGACGATGTCCAGAGCACAATGATGAAATACGTTTTAGTCAAAGTATGATATATTTGGGCTTAAAGTGCCAAATCTAAATGTCTGACTTCGGATGTTTTCGTGAGTCTTATGCGCAAATTATTTTCATGCCTACGTTTAGTTTAAGGGCTGGGATTAATTGCAACCTACCAGCACGGCAATCACAAACACTGGCTGTAAAGTCATACATAGCTGTGCAATTTAGACAATGCATTGATGCAGTGCCTTCTGTATCATTTTGTTACGTTACAGTCTTCGAGGTGGAACCTAAATGACCATTTCTGCACTAGGACAGGAAGTACTCTAAATAGGTGCGGCAACTTCCTCTGAGGTGGGCCTTAAAAGGGATACTTCAGGGTTTTGGCAATGATACCTTTTTCTACTTCCCCAGAGTTTTCTAGTGAAAACAGGGGCTTGGCAGGAGGTGGGTCAATCTGAGCTGCTTCTAAAATATGTCCCGTCTTTGCCAGAACTTGGGGTATATCACAGGTTGGGCAGAAAGGAACAGTGCTCTTATTCACTGGAACACATACACGTTCTGCCACCCAGTCACCTAGCAATTGCATGGACACATCCAAGAATTGTCATGAAGAGGGCCCGAGGAACAAACTAAATAGGAACAGGAGGACCCAGGAAGGGGTGTGGTTACCAGAGGTCCCCCCCCCTACCCCCATCTCACTGTAACGAATGGCACTTTCAGCCAGAGGAAACGACAGCAACAGAACTAACAGCACGGCCAAACTGACATTATTCTGGGTTACTGCATATCCACTATGGGCAAAAACACCGGTCACGGGGGTAGAGAGGGGGCAAGAAACAATCAAACAACCCCCACTCTTTCTCCACGGTCCCTGACACGATCAAATGTGACACATTTGGTGACAATCCCTCCTCCGCCCATCGCTTTCCACCCCACGACTTTCTCATTGACCAAGGAGAGAAGGAGTGTTGGTTCTATCATGGTTCTTCTAGTCTGTGGTAGTAGTCCACTCCTGGTCGCTCTAAAGAGAGGGTGTGTTGGTTCCATCATGGTTCTATCATGGTTCTATCATGGTTCTTCTAGTCTGTGGTAGTAGTCCACTCCTGGTCGCTCTAAAGAGAGGGTGTGTTGGTTCCATCATGGTTCTATCATGGTTCTTCTAGTCTGTGGTAGTAGTCCACTCCTGGTCGCTCTAAAGAGAGGATGTGTTGGTTCCATTATGGTTCTATCATGGTTCTATCATGGTTCTATCATGGTTCCATCATGGTTCCATCATGGTTCCATCATGTTTCTTCTAGTCTGTGGTAGTAGTCCACTCCTGGTCGCTCTAAAGAGAGGGTGTGTTGGTTCCATCATGGTTCTATCATGGTTCTATCATGGTTCTTCTAGTCTGTGGTAGTAGTCCACTCCTGGTCGCTCTAAAGAGAGGGTGTGTTGGTTCTATCATGGTTCCATCATGGTTCTTCTAGTCTGTGGCAGTAGTCCACTCCTGGTCCCTCTAAAGAGAGCAGGCCAGAATAAAGGTCCCCCACCATATACATCCTGCTCTATAAATGACCATCTTACCGATCCTCGACTTCGGCGATGTCATTTACAAAATAGCCTCCAATACCCTACTCAAAAAATTGGAAGCAGTCTATCACAGTGCCATCCATTTTGTCACCAAAGCCCCATATACTACCCACCACTACGACCTGTACGCTCTCGTTGGCTGGCCCTCGCTTCGTACTCGTCGCCAAACCCACTGGCTCCAGGTCATCTACAAGACCCTTCTAGGTAAAGTCCCCCCTTATCTCAGCTCGCTGGTCACCATAGCAGCACGCACCTGTAGCACGCGCTCCAGCAGGTATCTCTCTCTAGTCACCCCCAAAACCAATTCTTTCTTTGGCCGCCTCTCCTTCCAGTTCTCTGTTGCCAATGACTGGAACGAACTACAAAAATCGGTGAAACTGGAAACACTTATCTCCCTCACTAGCTTTAAGCACCAGCTGTCAGAGCAGCTCACAGATCACTGCACCTGTACATAGCCCACCTATAATTTAACCCAAACAACTACCTCTTTCCCTACTGTGTTTATTTATTTTGCTCCTTTGCACCCCATTATTTTTATTTCTACTTTGCACATTCTTCCACTGCAAATCAACCATTCCAGTGTTTTACTTGCTATATTGTATTTACTTCACCACCGTGGCCTTTTATTGCCTTTACCTCCCTTATCTCACATCACTTGCTCACATCATATATAGACTTGTTTATACTGTATTATTGACTGTATGTTTGTTTTACTCCATGTGTAACTCTGTGTTGTTGTATGTGTCAATCTGCTTTGCTTTATCTTGGCCAGGTCGCAGTTGTAAATGAAAACTTGTTCTAGAATTGCCAACCTGGTTAAATAAGAAATTAATTAATTAATCACCTTCATAAATCCATTCTATTATTATTGTTATTTGACACACAAATTAGTCTAACACAGATATGTAATTTCCTCAGTTCAATCTAATCAAAGCCATTGCAAATGCAGTGTGGATAGGAGAACGTAGTGGCTAGATAAATCAACGCTTGTGCAACAAACAAACTATTACCAGTAAGTTTTGGCTGAGAGTTGAAGACGTGTTTGAACAAACTGCTAAGCGTTTAACTCCCTTAAGATTACCAGTAAGCGATGTGCAACAGTCACACAAGAGCCTACAGCTAGATACATCTCCCTTACAGGAACTAGCTTCATCTAAACCACTAGACGACTTGTAAGATCCAATAGGAAGGACGTAGCAGTGGAATATGACTGGGCGCACAGTTACAGAGTTCGGCCCTTAGGACAAAGTGGGGGCCAATGGTGTGGCTGACAAGACATTACTCATAATAGTGGGTCTCAGCACTGAGGCAACAGTAGCTAAATACAGGACCAAATCAGAAGACACGGAGTAGACAAGGTGTCGGTAGTGAAAACACATTACGGATTTAGTCTCTGTCAGGTTCTGAATCGGTTTACCACAACTCAAGCCCTCTCTTTGACATAAAGACAACATACCTCACCAGTCCCGTCCCCCCCTTCCTTTGTTATGAAATGCTACAATTCTGCAGACAAATTACATCCAGGGCCTGATCATAGGCCCCTCGTAGCATAGCCAATTGTCAGACACACACATAATGCTATGTTATTAAAGTGGCCCTGTAATGATTGTTTGAGTAGCACCTAGCCCTCCATCTAATTGGCGTTATAAACAAATCCTCATGAATAGCCATCATTTTAAGTTTGATATATCAGGTTTTCTATCGGTTGTTTTTCTCCAGGATGCCCACAAGCCTCACAGCACTAGTCTGAAGGTGCCCGGTATCAGTTTTAAACAATGAATGGAAGTACAGTATATATGGAGATAGTTTAGAGATAAACATAAAGGGTTGAATTCATGTTATAAAAAATATATACAAATAGTTTCCTGACCCTTCTTATATCTCTCAGATATAGAACAGACACTTCAGGACAAACTTCCTTTAGATGTTTTTGTTTGATGGAGTGAAACTGTTATTCAATGCATTTGTACGGGATAATAGCAGTAAGGCCAAATTCAATGTTTCATCAAATCATTTTTTGATAACAACATTTTTTTTTTAAATAATAATTTAAGTACTTCAAATTCAAAATCAAATAGCGAAATTATCCTTGGTTTGACCTTCTTAAAATAATTTCATATGTTAGATTAGGTAGAACTGTTGAGGGCTAAAACCAGTAGATATTGATAGCAGTAGCTTGACAGCAAGGCTTGTGACTTCAAGTATCGGCCAATGAAGACAAATCATACATTAGAGCAACAGGTCCCCCTAGTGGCACATACAGGGAATTTTAACAATCTTCACCTCTTTGCACCCCACAGATAATATTGATTATTATTAACCTTTGTTTAAGATGGCATGTCAGTTAAGAACAAATTCTTATTTACAATGACCCGCCACCCTATGGGACTCCCGATCAAGGCCGGTCGTGATACAGCCCAGGATCGAACCAGGGTCTGCAGTGACGCCTCTTGCACAGATGCAGTGACTTAGACCACTGCGCCACTCGGAAGCCCCATGACCCCCTAACAAACATTAAATAAGTCCAAACAATTCCACAATCAGGGGGAGGTTCAAATACCTTATAATCATCGGTGTCTCCCCCCTCGTCTGACTCATCCATTTCCTACAAAGACAAGAATGCAAAGCGTTAACATCCCTGAGTGACCAAACACGCACTGAGAAATACCTCTAGCAGAGTGCTGCGTGAAAAAGACTAACTAAGTTGAAAAGAGAAAGAGAACCGACAGAGTTACGGGAGCTCTCCCCGCTGTCCTCGTCTCCAGATGCCTTGTCGTCGCCATCCTCAATCCGGCTAATGTCGTCCTCCCCATAGGCAGCTGACACCAGACCTACTCCATGGCTCTCTGTAGAATAACAAAGAGCTTGGTTATCAGGTTGGAAACGTGACAGCATTCAGGGTTCCTGACCCAATAGCAAGCTAGCTTGCTGAGATTAGGTCGGCCTCTACGTCATTGACATTTTGTATAGGCAGTAAATTGAATAACTGTCATTTGAATTTACTCTACTGGTTGTCAAATTGGTTGATTCTTAAGTCATTGGAAATTTTAGACAAAAACATACCCTAGCTGGATGAGCCGCAATTCAAACTGAGCTGATTGAATTCCAGATGTCGAGCCAAATCAGGGATGCGCTCAGGAGTGCCGACCGAGTCCCTGCGTGCGTTTTTGGTGGCATGCTCAGAGGAAAACAGTACTATAAAGAAACGTGCATTTTTATGTGCTAACAATGTTTGGATCAACTTACACCTGCAAGTCCTCTTTTTCTTCTATGAACGCAGGAAACCGGCTTTCACAAGTCAGACTTCCTGCGCATTAAAAATCACATCCATCTCACCCGACATCCACACGATCGTGTGCAGCTCTACGTTTCAGCACCACAAAATGCTCTGCTGCCTGCTTTATTAGTTGACTGTCTCCCGTATTCTCTCTCCTCATGAATGAAGTTCAAATGTCACTTTTGCATTATTAGGTAGAGTAACTTGCTTCTTGGGACATCGCATTTGGGACTTTTTGCATGACGTAATTAAAAATATATATATATATATGAAATCAATCTAATAATTTGGGGGGACCAAAATATTTGGCCAGCCGGCCGCCAGTTGAGGAACCCTGATCTATACAATAGACCATAATTGGCCCAATAGTTGGCACCATCGCATGAGCCTGAGGCCACAGACTGACCAAACCCGTGTTTGTAAAAATGAATTCGAAAAGGTACTAATAAGTAATTTTTCGTTTAATTTGTATTTAATTCTAAGTCACAGCCTATACGGGCAATTTATAGACTATAATGATTTAACGCAACGAAATGTTGTTTAAATGCTGAGCGCTTTATGTCCCAACCAACCCATTGCGTATCACTCGCAAATGCTTAACAATTTATTTCTTCGTAGGCTATAACCTTGACATAATATACACTAAATAAATCATTTTCGTTCCTTCTTAGGCTTCCTGTCTGGCTTCTGACCTATTTAGAGTGTTTATATGCCGTTTAAATAATGACATGTAGCCTATTTGAAATTATGTGCGCTTTTTACATTCACATTTTCATGTTTATTCAAATACTTTTCATTCAAATCCATATGGTTTGGTTTCAAAACTTTAAAAAACCAAATGGTAGGTCCAGGTGGTCACACATGTAGATGGGTGCTGGAGCGGTGCGCAAGCACTGCTCCATGGGCGATGTGCGGGATTTCAAAAACGCTCAACTCCGCTCACATGCTCTGATATCCGTAGCTAAAGTACATATCTACCTGTTTCTTCGTTTTCTGGGTTGGAATCTGGCTCAGAGTCGTCGCCATACTCCGCCAAAGAAGAGAGAAGTACACTATTTTTGCTGCTCGCCATTTCTCCACTGGTCGCATAACGATGACGTCACGTCATCTTCTTTAGGATTTGGTTTGCAGATCGCATCCAACTTTTAGGTACATACACCGTCACCTACTGTACTGGAGTGTGAGGCCATTCACAGCCTACCTACGAAAAGAAAAGGAAAATGACCCTACCAACTATTAGCCCTCACAAAATAATAACAAAAACCGCACCACCACATTCCAATATTTAACCCTATCTAATCTTACTCTCTAGAAGATCAACAGTCTGGGAGGACATGACACTACCACTCAACACCCTCTGCAACTGTTCTGCAGTAAATACTTGCATTTTTTTGTATTGACTTGGTGTTGCCTATCTTGGTCAGGATGCTCTTGAAAAAGAGATTTTAAATCTCAATGAGCCCTTCCTGGTTAAATAAAATAAAACATATATAAATCCCAAGTACTTCTCTGCAGCTGCCACCACAACATCTATCCTCTGTGATTTTACGTTCCATTCCAGCTGTATACTTGACCACCATGGTCATGAATGCCAACAAACCAACGTTACTGAAGCACATGCTATTCCCTCGACTCCCAGGGATCTTCTTAGGATCCCTCACCCTGGACCCATCTTCCTCAACTACTCTCTTCACCGCCTCAGCACAGGGCACCTTCTGCACTACTGTGATCCTGGTAACCTCAACCTGCCTTTCTCTCACCGGACACATCTGATCTCCAGCACCATTGATACCCCCACAGTTTACACACACACATTCCTTTGTCTCATGTCCTCCTGCACACTTATCACATCTAGGAATCACCTAAAACACCGTAATGGGTTTGGGACAAAAACTCTAACGGACACATCCTAACTTGACTTTCTCTGGTAAAAACTCTGCATCAATAGTACCGTGTCTTCTCTGTTTCACCACGTTCTACACTCGGTCTGCGTCACATCAAATGACAGGCGTCACAGACACCGGGAATCTTCAACTTCAGTTGACCCTCATCAACACTTAACGCCACACCAGTTATGACTCCTTTCAAAGGCGCCCTGCTCCAGAGAGGAAAGCATGTCACAGTCCCCAGACCCGTGGTGCAGAGTGAACGCTCCCCCTTGACAACGGGAACCAGGGGAAAGTCACTTTCACCAACCCAACATTCCCCAACCTCTTCTCCACCCAACCTGATACCACATATGGGTCAGCCAGAAGGCAAGGATCCAAAATCTCACTCCTACTGGGCAAAAAAACACAATCTGACTTAAACTCTGTGTTCTTTACCACACCTGCCATTCATGTTCCATGTCCTTCTGCAGAACTCTATATTTACTCTTAATATGTTTACTCCTGCCCACTCCTTCTTTCCATCCTCAATGACTCCATCTCCAAGTCCATTCTGACACACCCGCCATCTTGTGACCCATTCTGGCTCTGCTATACAAGACGACGTCCCTCTCAGCATCGCTAATGATATGCATATAGTTTTTTATTGAAAGGATTCATTTAAAGTTTCAACATTTAATTATAATCAAACAGCACAATTTCATAACCAAATACACAAATCAATTTATGAACGTTATTATCTTGACTTTTTTATTTGATCTATTTTACCTTTACTTAACCAGGCAAGTCAGTTAAGAACATATGCTTATTTTCAATGACAGCCTGGGAACAGTGGGTTAACTGCCTGTTCAGGGGCAGAACGACAGAGCTTGTCAGCTCGGGGGTTTGAACTCGCAACCTTCCGGTTACTAGTCCAACGCTCTAACCACTAGGCTACGCTGCCGCCCCGACTTGGATCGAATGACGAGCCAATTCAGACATTCCTCAGAGTGTTTGTTTAAATGATGGTCCCATTAATAATGCTTGGGGCTGGAAGCTTTTTTTGCACTGTCTTTTCTTTTGGAAAAGTCATCGTAGACGTAGGGGGTAGAGAAAATATAAATGGTCGTAGAACAGTCATGGAGAGTGGGACCCACTTCTCTAAAGCACCCCCTTCTTCATCCTCCTCTTCCCCCCTCCAGGTGAGCAGCAACAGCCATATATTAGAGCGAAGACCACCAGGGCCAGGATCATCAGCAGGAACAGCCCTATGACCACAATGCCCCCCAACGCCCAGGGCTCCATCTGCAGGCGCAGCACAGCCCACTGGACCCAGTCCTCTGGTGACCCTGCCGGGTCAGGGGGGTCTGGAACACTACAGTGGGAGTGAAAAGTCAGAGGTAGGGGTCAGAGGAAAGGGGTAAGGTATAGGGGTCAGAGGACGGGGTCAGTGATAGGGGTCAGGAAGTAAAGTGGGGTACAAAGTTGTTTTGTTGTATTTTTAGTTGAAATGATCCATTTAGAAGTGTTTGACCAGCTCTTTCATAGAACAACCAATGACAGTTTTAAAGATACACAACTTTTCCTTTTTCCTTTAATTCCACCGATGTTTGTTTCACCTTGTAACCTGCTGGCAGTCTGATTTATGTACGGGAACAACAAGGC